>NC_028453.1:39075677-39178809 GCF_000263155.2 Setaria italica | reverse complement strand
GATTTTAAAGACGGTTTTTAACGGGTGATTTTAGTTAGTGATTTCTGCGGGCGTTACAAACCTACCCCACTTAAATTGAATCTCGTCCTCGAGATTCGACTGAGTCCTGAAGAGATGGGGAAATTTCTTCTTTAACGCGTCCTCGCGTTCCCACGTGGCCTCTTCTTCGCCATGCCTACTCCATTGTACTCTACAGATCCGGACTGCTGTGTTCCTTGTCCTTCTGGTGACAGTGTCCAAAATTTTGACAGGTACTTCTTGATACCGAAGGTCCTTTTGCAGGTCTATTGTTTCCATCGGTACTTGTTCCTCCGGCACTCTCAAGCATTTTCTCAGCTGGGAGACATGGAATACCGGGTGTATATCCGACATTTCTTCAGGCAGTTGGATACGGTATGCTACGGCTCCAACTCTCTTTAACACCTGGTATGGTCCAATATACCGAGGGGCTAGCTTTCCTTGCACCTGGAACCTTCACGTACCCCGAATCGGGGATACCTTGAGATAGACAAAATCTCCCTCATCGAAGCACAATTCTCGTCTTCTTTTGTCAGAGTAGCTCTTCTGTCTGGACTGTGCAGCCTTTAACTTCCCTCGGATTTCTGCTACACGGTCTTCTGCTTCCTTGATAAAAGCTGGTCCAACCAAGGAACGCTCTCCGACTTCTGACCACATCAGAGGGGTCCGACACTTTCTACCATAAAGGGCCTCAAATGGTGACATGCCTAGACTGGCTTGGTAACTATTGTTGTATGAGAATTCTGCATAGGGTAGACTTTGTTCCCAATCCTTCCCATAGGTGAGAACACACGCCCTTAACATATCTTCCATGATTTGATTTACCCGCTCTGTTTGGCCATCGGTCTGAGGGTGATAGGCTGAACTAAAATCCAGTTTGGTGCCCATGGCTTTGTGTAAGCTCCTCCAAAACCTAGAGGTGAACTGAGTTCCTCTATCCGAGACGATTCGGCTGGGCACACCATGCAGCTTTACTATGTTGTCGACGTAGAGTCGAGCCAGTTTTTCTCCACCGTAAGTGGTCCGTACGGGCAGATAGTGAGCAACCTTGGTAAGTCGGTCCACTATTACCCATATGGAGTCATTTCCCTTCTGGGTTCTGGGCAAGCCTACTACAAAATCCATGCCGATCTCATCCCACTTCCACACCGGGATAGGCAAAGGGTTGTAGCAAGCCGGCTGGCTTCTGGTGCTCGGCCTTGACTCTTTGGCAGGTATCACACTGGGCGACAAACTGAGCTATGTCTGCCTTTATCCCATTCCACCAGTACTTCTGTTTTAGGTCCATATACATCTTGGTGGATCCGGGGTGAATGGAGTATGCTGAGTTATGGGCTTCATCCATGATGGTCTGCCGGAATTCTCCGTCCTTGGGAACACAAATTCTGTTTTTATACCACAGGGTTCCTCTGTCATCTACTCTGAAATCCGGGGCTTTATTTTCTCCGGTTTGCTTGCGGATTTTTACTAGATCTTGGTCTGAATCCTGGGCTTCTCGGATTTTATCTTCCAAGGTGGGCTGGACACTTAGCCTACGGCTAGCATTCTGGGGAATGATATGCACATTCAACCGGGCCATTTCCTCTCATAGACGGGTATTCTCGGGTCCGGGTTGTCCATAGGATTTTCTGCTCAGGGCATCAGCTACAACATTGGCTTTGCCGGGGTGGTAATGGATTTCTAGGTTGTAGTCCTTTACCAGCTCTAGCCACCTCCTCTGCCTTAAGTTTTGATCGGGTTGGGTGAAGATGTACTTTAGGCTTTTATGGTCGGTGTAGATTTCACACTTATTCCCAATCAGATAATGTCTCCAGATCTTGAGGGCATGCACTACGGCTGCAAATTCTAAGTCATGGGTTGGATAGTTCTGCTCATGCGGCTTAAGTTGTCGGGAAGCATATGCCACAACCTTCCCATCTTGCATGAGGACGCAGCCTAATCCTTGTCGAGATGCATCGCAGTAGATGACGAAGTCTCGCTGGATATCTGGCAATGTCAGCACTGGGGCTGTTGTCAATCTTTTCTTCAGCTCTTGGAAACTCCGTTCGCATGACTCGGTCCAAGTGAACTTCTTGTCTTTTCTGAGCAACTATGTCATGGGTCGGGCTATCTTGGAGAATCCCTCAATAAACCTGCGATAATACCCTGCTAAACCCAGGAAACTCCTGATTTCGCTAACATTTGTGGGCGGCTGCCAGTTGGAGACGGCTTCCACCTTCTCAGGATCAACTGCTACTCCTTCCGCGGTCAAAATATGACCAAGGAATGCCACTTTCTCAAGCCAAAATTCGCACTTGCTGAATTTAGCATAGAGTCGGTGGGCTCTTAATTTTTCCAAGACCACCCGTAAGTGGTGTTCATGCTCGTGAACACTCTTGGAGTAAATAAGTATGTCGTCTATAAAGACTACGACGAACTTATCTAACTCATCCATAAACACCTTGTTCATGAGATTCATGAAATAAGCAGGTGCATTGGTTAATCCAAAGGACATCACTGTAAACTCAAATTGACCATAACGGGTGACAAAGGCGGTTTTCGGGATGTCGCTCTCCTTGATCTTGAGCTGATGATACCCCAATCTCAGATCTATCTTGGAGAAATACTTGGCTCCCTTTAGTTGGTCAAACAGGTCATCTATTCTAGGGAGGGGGTACTTGTTCTTAATGGTGACCTCATTCAATGCGCGATAATCCACGCACATCCTCATACCCCCGTCTTTCTTCTTGACAAAAAGCACAGGGGCTCCCCACGGGGATGAGCTGGGCCTGATAAAGCCACTCTGTTGTAACTCTCCCAACTGTTTCTTCAGCTCGGCTAACTCTGGGGCTGCCATTCTATAGGGCCTCTTGGCTATAGGGGAGGTTCTGGGGACAAGGTCAATTACGAACTCTATGTCTCTGTCAGGGGGCATTCCAGGTAGTTCCTCAGGAAAGACGTCCGGGTATTCACTCACTACCGGAACTTCTTCTATGGTCTTGGTCTCCATGCTGAACACCATGGGGTCTAGGCCACTTCCCTTAGTGTGACAGGTCACTTGCACACCACCTCGATTGGTCAAGTGCACTACCTTATCAGCACACCCTATATGACCGTCATGTAGGCTTAACCAGTCCATTCCAAGGATCACATCTATCCCCTTAGACTTAAGTACCACTAGATCCGCTAGAAATTCTACCCCACTTAAATTGATCCTTACCCGAGAGCAACCTAGTCGACACTGAATGTCGGCTCCAGGAGTCCGGGTTAATAGGGGTAACTTTAGTAGTACTGTAGGTATATGATGTTTTTCCACAAAACTTGAGGATATGAAGGAATGTGATGCTCCAGAATCAAAAAGTACTGTTGCCAAGACTGAGCTGACTAGGAACTCACCGAGTACCACGCCCTGAGCTTCGCGAGCCTCCTGCGCGCCGATGTGGTTGACGCGGGCTCGTCCGAATGACTGCTGGGGCGGCCTCATCTGCTGGCTGTTGTTGTTACTGGGGTTGCCACTGCTGCGGACTGGCACACGGTTGGCTCCTGACAATGCGGCCCTGGGCCCAGCTACTGAGTTGGACAAGGCTGATGCTGCTGGCTTGTTGGCATAGGGGCAGTTGGCGATGAAATGCCCTGGCTCTCTGTAGTTGAAGCATGCTCTACCATTGCTGGTGACCTGGCTGGCGCTGCTTTGTGGGGCCTTGATAGAGTTCTGGCTCCTGAATGGGGCAGCAGTCTGATGCGAACCAGATGCTTAGGACTGGGTCCGATAATGCATGGGAGCTTGGGATCTGGGCAAGGGGTGACCGAGGCTCCTTGGCTTCTGGAATCGGTCCTGTTGGTGTGCCTTGTTTTCCAGGAACCGACGCTTGTTGTCCCTCCGCTCTTCTGCCTTGGCCCTCTCAGTCAAGATGGCCATGTTCATCAAGGTGTTGAAGTCGGGGTAGATCTGGGGAGTGAGCAGGGTCCTCAGCTCCGCGTTCAAGCCTTTCTTGAACATGTCCTGCTTCTTCTCATCCTTGTCCACCTCCTCTGGAGCATAACGGGCCAGCTCCATGAACTGGAAGGTGTACTCCTCCACAGATCGGTTGCCCTGGCGGAGTTCACGGAACTCATCCGCCTTGCGCTTCATGGTGGCGGCGGGGATGTGGTAGCGACGGAATTCCGTCACGAACTCATCCCAGGTGATAGTGGAGGCATCCTGGGTGGCAGAGCAGTAGTTCTCCCACCAAGCTAGGGCAGTCCCAGTGAGCTGGTGAGCAGCCAAGAGGACTTTGTCCCTGCCCTCACAACCAAACGGCTCCTGCTTCCTCTGGATGACGCGCAGCCAGTCATCTGCATCCAGAGGGTTGACAGACCCACCAAAAGTGGGTGGCTTGGTCCGGAGGAAGTCCGTTAACCTCTCATTCATGTTCTGCCCGCGGGGCCTCTGGCGAGTAATGGCGTTGGCTAGAGCTTCCAGTAGAAGGGTCTGGTTGTTCATCACTTGAACCAGATCAATAACCGGTGGGGGTGGTGGCTGCTGTGTCCCCACCTGACTTTCTCCCCTTCCTTCAGGCTGGCTCACTTCCTGCTCCTCTGGAAGTGCTGCCGGAGGCGGTTCTTGCCTTTCTGGCTGCCTCTCTGCACTGGGGGTGGCATGGGCCTGGCTTGGGGAAGTTCTGGTGGCGCGCTTGGGCGGCATCTGCAGATTGAGTGAGACTTTTATGAGAGTATGATTTGGATTTTAGTGATCTTTAAAGTGGTTAATTCGTATTTTCGAAGAGATAGAATCCACCTCCTGTCGACAAACACACAGACTAACAAGCAACAAACACAAGCGATTTTATTTATTTTGCCACGGGGGTACAACACGGCTGGGGTAAGGCCGAAACACGCACTACACGACCGGTTACAGCAACACAACTGAAGGGGTACAACTCTAAACTGTGGACCACGACGGCTTCATCCCTTGGGCAATTCTGGCTGGGCATACTACTCGCGGGGCGAGTCTTCTCCCTGGACTGAGTGATCTTCTATCGGAAGGAGAAGGGCCAGCACCTCATCCTTCAGAGTCCCGCCCGTGGGAGGGGTCTCGGGAACCACTCCATCCTACACCTCAGAGTCCCTTTCTGAAGGTGGTGGTGCCGGGGTGGCATCCGGGCTTTTCCTCTTACTGAGCCCTGGGGCAATGGGAATTCCTTCAAGGATCGGGGCCTCGTCGTCCTCGATGGCCACCATCCTTCTTCTGGCACGAATGGTAAGGTGGGCATCCTTCAGTTCCTTGGAGTGCCGATCCTCAGCCTCCTTGAGAGCCTCAACGGCAATGGCCTCATTGCTTTGAGCGGCCGCGGCTCGGGCTTCGGCGGCGGCTAACTTCACCTGGAGCCTCCTCAGCATAACTTCTGCGTCCTCGGCCCTACGGGTCTGCTGCTTCAACTTAGCAGCCTGCTCGTCATAGAGCTCATCCAAGGTGAGAAGGTAGGCAGCCATGTGCAGCACAGTGGGGTCATCCTCGCGCTGTCCACGTCCTTCCAAGGTCCGTACCCGGGCCAGCCAAACCGGGCGGTTTTTCTTAACAGGCGGGTAGAACCTCATCGGAGTGCGGCCAATGTGCCTCTCATAGATCTGGCACAGGAAACGGAGGGCCTTCCGGGCTGCCACTTGATAAGTATCCTTGTGCCGGAAGCCAGTGGCAGTCACATTCCATGGCTGGATGTCCGGGTAGCGGCTACTCCGCCCGATGTAGATAATCATCTCACACCGAGGGGTCCCGCGGTCCTCGTACTCCCTGCTAGTGTACTCCGGACGCTCATAAATCCCGAGGCGGTCCATGCAGGCGAACAGCAATCTGGGAAAACCAGGCTCCTCCAGGCAGTGGCTGTTGACCCATCCTTCCTCGGCCATCTGGAAAAATCCGGGGCACAAATTAGTTTTACAATAGAGCAGAGGTAGGAAGAAATTTTTGTAATTCTTTTGTTTTGGTCAAAAAGTGCTAATCCGGTCCTAAGGTCGCGTCCTACAGCCAACGACGGCTCTGATACCACCTGAAGCGTCCCCACATAAGTAGAGACTAAATGTGATACAAATATCAGTCCCAGGAGGCTGATAACACATTTATTCGACAGATAATTCAGTTACCGTACAACTCCCGAGGGAGTGGGCGTGAAAGCCACGCAGCGATAAACAGTAAATAAATAACGGCGGCTAACCAAGCGACTGCCAAAAGACAGCACTCGGGACTACACGGCAGCAGCAGCATCTTGGGCAGGTCAACACCACAGGCAGCGTCGGGTGCGGACACAACCTCTACTCGAGGTCCTCGGCGATGAAATCGGGGTCTTCCTCTGTAGCAATGAAGCAAGGGTGAGTACTAACGTACTCCACAAGTCCAACCCCATCCACGGAGGGGATACAAGCAAGTTTATGCACGAGTATAACAAGGATAGGCTAGAGCTTATTGGCGAAAAAGCTAAATTTTAACACATGCAGGGGGTTGTTTTGAAAGGGTTTTTGTAAAGCTTTCCTCTAGTGCCCAGGACATTGAGTGGGGTTGATCCTACACAAAGGATCCAAGCTTTTATCGCTATCGGACTCCCCGTCCGTCATAGCGCACGGCACAACTGCCGGACTCTTCTGAAATTCCACACACACACACACACATGACATTCTTGCCCAAACACTAGTTATGTGACCAAGCCGTAACTCGTCCAATACCGTGGACACGGCTACCCGGATAGGTTGTAACTCTGCAGAGAGTGTACACTTTTCCCACAAGTAGGGTACCGTAGCACGATCACCTTGCTGACGGTACGGATCCTAACAAAGCTATTACCCACCTTAGCTAGGACTGGCTAGTTCCCGCGGAAGCACCCAAGGGGTTCACGGCTCAACCATGAGACCGTAACCGGGGCCTAAGTCACCAAGATCTTTACTCCTTTTCCATGGGTTCCCGTTGCTCACCAGCACCCCTGAGGACTAACAGTCCAGCTAGTGGGATTTATGCTAAGCCGTTGCCCATACAACGGTCGAGTGGTTGCACGATAGTGGAATTAGGCAAGATGACACATCAACTCGGTCCTTAATTACGACAGGATGGATATCTCCCGACATCGCTCAACCACCAAGGTACGAGCACAACAACGTGGCATCCCACACAAGGAACACCCATCCATCCCGTCTACACATCCTTTTTCCCCGAACCCAAAAGCCATTCCTCTTACTTGGACTCACACACACATTTATTTTCCGAATACACCATTGTAATAATGATTGCATTTGAGTAACAAATTCCTAAGCGTTCTAGCAGCGGTTATCAACTAAACAGAGCGAGTCATATTTAGAGATAAGCGTAGGACAATCAAGGAATGTTCATATCAATCAAGGGGTGGCTATCCAACCATGTCTTGCGATAAAATAATATGCATTTTGTAAAACAGGCCAATAGGTCGTGTTTGAAAAACTAGGTATTAAGTATGCATCAAAGGGTGAGATTGGACTTGCCGTCCTCAAAGCCTTCCGGGAGTTCCTGCTCGCGGTACCGATCCTCGGGCTCGGGCTCGCGGTCAAACTCCTCCTCGGGCTCCTCCTCGGGCAATCCGCGATCTACGGCACACACAAACAGGCACACAAATAAATAAAAGGGAAAATGATTTTTAACCGTGAGCTCCGAACAGGAAACGCGAACGGAAAATAGGCGGAAGGATTATTTTTGGGAAATTTGGATATAGATCGGCGAAAGTATGCTGGAGGATGACGTGATAAAATTTGGGGTTAATTGGAGGAAGTTTGGCGCATGAAATGACGGGTTAAACACGAATTAGGGGCTTAAACGGGGTTTAGGGCTGATTTATAATAAACCAGGGACCTATTTGTAATTTCTTTCGGAGGTGGAGGGGCCTATGTGTAATTTGGGGAAACTTGGGGGTCGGATCTAAAATCAAAGGTAATTTTCTTCTTCTTCTCCAGGAACTTGGAGAGAGAGAGGGAGGAAGAGAAGTGGCCGGCGGCCGGCCGGCCGGGCGTCGCCGGCGGCGAGCCGGGGGCGGCGGGTGGTGGAGGAAGAGGAGGGGGCCCCGTTTTGCCCCTCACCTTGGGGAGGAGTGGACCGGGCGCCGGTCTTCGGGCGAAGGAAGGCGGCGGCGGCGGCTCACGACAGCGGCGGGGCTCACGGCGGCGGCGGTGGCGCACGGCGACGGCGGCGGCTTGTAGTGGGTGCGGTGGTGGTGCTGGTGGGTGGAGAGTGGGGAGGCCGGGCGGCTTTTTATAGGCAGCGGGGAGGACGCCGGCGGTGGCGTGCGGGGTCGGGGCGCGGCGTGGCGCCAGGCGCCGGGTGGAGTGGCGGCGGCGTACGGCGGGGTAGGGGCCGGGCGGGCCGGCCGGGGAGTTGGCGCCGGGCGGCAGCACGTGCCCCCCGGGCGCGGGCCAAGGCGGCCAGGCGGCGTGGCGCCAGGCGCGCCGGCAGGGCCGGGGCCGAGGTGACCGGCGGGAGGTGCCTGGCGGGACCCCAGGCGGGCGGTGCGGGTCCGGGCGACGGGGCGGTATGGCGCCAGGGGATGGGGGCGCCGGAGTAAATGGTGTTGGCCGGCCAGGAGGTGTGGCGCCAGGGGATGGTGGCGCCGGGTGCCAGGAGGAAGAAAGGGGAGGAGAGGGAAGGAGGAAGGAAGAAGAAAGAAGAAAGGGAGAAAGAAAGAAGAAGGAGAAAGAAAAAGGAGAAAAGAAAAGGGGAAAAAGGGAAGGAAAAAGGAAGAGACCGGCGGCGTTTGCGGCACGCGGTCGGGGCACGCGCACGGCGCCTGACACCGGCACGCGGCGAGATTCGCGGGCATAGATAAAAGACAGGTGGGGGTCGGCATGGGTACCGGGACAGCGAAATCGCCAGGGAGACTTCTGATTTCCGGGAGCTCAGCGATAAAAAGATTTTAAAGACGGTTTTTAACGGGTGATTTTAGTTAGTGATTTCTGCGGGCGTTACAAGAACTGACTCCTTGTCCATAGCCTACTGTGCCACTTCCTAAGATAATTAGTAGCACTTGGCTTTGCTGCCTCCATTGCAGCCCAATGTTTCTCAAACAAATATGGGTTCCATGAGTATGCTGCCGCCCAAAGGTGGTCATCAAAAACCTTGCCATGAAACTTTTTCTTAAAATTGGACACCAAGTGAAACATGCATTCCCTATGTTCTGCCTCTGGGAACACATCACCTACCCCTGACATCACTGCTTGGCCAGCATCAGTGCATATGGTTAAACCCCTTGGTGATCCTATGGCCTCGCTAACTCTCTCCATGAACCATTTCCAATTATCATTTGTTTCAGAATCAAATACTCCAAAGCAAACTGGAAATAACCAATTGTGACCATCAACGGCTGAAGCACTGGCTAACTGCCCCTTAAACTTGCCTGTCAGGAAAGTGCTATCTATTGCTAAGTATGGCCTCCAACCACTTATGAACGCATCAATGCATGGTTTCAAGGCAAACAAAAAAACTTTTAAATCTGATCTTCCCATTTATTGTGTGATGATCTATCACTACTAGGCTACCAAGGCAAATGCTCTCAACTTGTACCTTAAACCTATATAAATTGTCAAAATTGTTGTCCCAGTCACCATAAATCTGCCTCAATGCTAGCTCTTTACCCATCCACACCCTCTTGTAGTGAACACTCACCTTGTAGTGTTCTTTCAGCTTCTTTTTCAACACCATTGCAGTTAGTGATCCATCTTCAATGAGCCAGTCCTTAACTTTAGCACATACCCAATGCTTGGTGGCATTCTTGACCTTCTTCTTCCTCCTTGTACTAGAACACTGATGAGCATAAGGGTTCTTCTTCACCTACAAAATATTAACATTACTATTTAGCTACCCAACATAGTAGAATAAATATTTAGGAAAAAAACATAAATTATTTATACTGAATAATTACCACAATAGTGCACATATCATCTGTTGTAGAAGCATGTAGTCTCCATGGGCACTTATCTTCCTCCCACCTTGAACAATAGGCCCTGAATCTATATGGTGCACTCTTCTCTGTGTTATACTCAAATTCATGTTTGATTGCATGCTGAGATAATGCAATCTTAAACTCTGCCATACTAGGATATGTTGAGCCAACTACCATAGGAGGGTCTTCTTTATTATATTTCCTGTTTGGAATATGTTCTGCCTCATGTCCTACCAACTCTTGATCATCTTCTAAATCAGTACCTGACTCAATCTCCAATTCATCCTCATCCTCATCCTTTTCCTCATCCTCACTCTCATCCTCACTCTCATCCTTTTCTTTGTCCTGATCCTTATGCACAATCATAGCCATATTTGTATCTTCACAAGGTGTCTTCTCTAAGTACATGACCTCCTCATCAACACTTACATGCTCATTCTCTGGTACTGGGTTACAAAGGTACCTATCCTCATCTTCTGCAATATTCTTAGCTGCATTCTGCATTTGCACATCACTATGCCATTCTTTGATGGGCTCAAATGGTTCAGAGGGATCACAATAAGAAATGAACATGTCGACAACCTTTGTCTTTGAATTTTTCTCAAACATAGACAACAAGTCTTGGTCAGAATGAACTTCAGGAAATTCTTTCATATTATGATCATAGTACTGAAAGATGAGCAACTTCCAAATAACCAGGCAGGTACTTGTCTACAATCTCTTCAAGTAAATCCTTATAGTTTGTCAAATCTGAATCAACGGTCATATCAAAACAAAAACATTTGAAATCCTTTCTAACTCTCTTCTTGTTGCCAAACAGTCTAATTTCTAAAAAATATGTTGAATTTGGATCCATCCTGCAAATGAAAAGAACAATCTAAGGAATCAACAATGCTACTTGCACATAACTTTTGCACTGCTTAAATAAATTGAAGGTAGTAAGCACTCACCCTTCAAGGAGTCAGTCTGGCTTTGTGACAGCATTATCAGACCCTTCATGCCCTCCCGAAGCCCGCCCAACCGTGCTCCCTGCATTTTGAATTGACATGGCTTCAATTCAATATAACAAGCACCAGTTAATTACTAAAGCTTTGGTCAAGTACTGTGCATGCCTCCTAGATTTTTTGTGTTTGCCTCCTAGATTCACCTCCTCAAAACATCAATAACAACATCAATAATAACTAGAGCATCATACCATATACCACCATTTACTGATTTCAACTAGAGCATCAGACCATATACCACCATTTACTGATTTCAACTAGAGCATCAGACCATATACCACCATTTGCTAGTACAGCCGAACGAAACAAATGCTAGTTCAGCTGAATGAAACAAATGTCAAGTCGCAAAACACTACCTGGAGTCTCCGCGCCCCGCCTCCTTGGAGCCTCCGCGCCCCGCCGGGGGAGCTCCCTGGAGCCTCTGTGCCCCGCCGGGGGGGGTCCCCCCGAAGCTGGCGCACCCCGCCCGGGGGCTCCCGCCGCATCCGCCGGAGCCGCCCCGCCGCGCCGGGGGGATCCCGTCGGACCCGCCCCGCCCCGCCGGGGGGATCCCAGTGGACCCACCCCGCCGCGCCGGGGGTCCTCCGCCGGACCCACCCTGCCGCGCCGGGGGTCTCCCGCCGGACCCACCGGAGCCGCCCCGCCCCGCCGGGGGAGGGGGGAGGGCTCGCCGGCCGCCGCCTCAATCTAGGGACCGAGAGAGACATGGGAGAGACGCACGGGAGACACGGGAGAGACTGAGAGAGCTGCCTTGGGTACTTTGGACCCAAACGTTATTATCTGACAGCGGGGCCCATGATTCCTAACGGGATAAGTAACAGAACAGACGGTAGTGTCAAATAGGGAACGAAAGTTGAAGCGAGTGTCAAATAGGGAATGAAGAAAATTTCAGGGCCAAGAAAGGAATGACTCATTTTCCCAGTGTCAAATAAGGAATTTTCTCATAAGGGAGAGAGAGGAGAGAGGGAGAAAAGAAAGGAGGAGATAATGTTGCTGTAGCACAGGTGGAGTCGTGGCCCATTACAATTAAGCGGTCTGGCACGAGCATGGCGAGGCTGTTAAGGCCAGCTGGGCCAGTGTGCCGGCACGGCCCACCTAAGAAAGCAGCGTGCCATGCTTAGGCCCCGTTTGTATCCGCTTATAAGCGGCTTATCGGTGGAAATAAGTGAGAATCCCGCCAAACGCTTTGCTTATTTCTACCGATTCTCGCTTATGTGGTAAGCCGCTTCAACGATTTGAACTACGAGAAGCGAGAAGCGAGAAAATTTTCGCTTAGATTATAATCCAAGCGTGGCTAGGAAAAGCGTATACAAACAGAGTCTTAGGCTGCTTCTTCGCCATACGGGCGGCACGGCACAGTCATGATCCAAGCCTCACCATGCCAGGCCTAAACGGGTTGGGCCAAACCATGCTGGGACTAGGCCGGGTCAGGCCGCCGGTTTGGTCATCTATGGGCCTGTTCGCTTCAGCTTATAAGCCGGCTGAAAAGCTAAAACGGCTGATTTGTTGTGAGAGGAAAACACTGTTTGGTAGCTGATAAGCCGCCTGAATAAGCTGAAGCGAACAGGCCCTATAGCTGCAATGTGTGATGTTGTCGGGTCGGGCACATGAGCCAACCAGATGCACGTGGTTCTCCTGGGGACACGTGTTCCTTGTTTTGAATTCACAGCCATCTGAATAAGCTGAAGCGAACAGGCCCTAGTGTGATGTTGTCGGGTCGAGCACATGAGCCAACCAGATGCACGTGGTTCTCCTGGGGACACGTGTTCCTTGTTTTGAATTCGTTTGTGAGCTCGTGTACATGTAGGATTTTCTTTTTCGTTTTGTGAGCTCGTCACGTGTGCTGTATTTCAAAATGTCTGAAATGAAATGAACGATTCCATGTGCGATAATTTGTTGTTAGCTGTTTGCTTCAGAAACCATGTCACAATTATTTCACTGAAAACGGCGTAAAGGCAAAAGATTTCATTTCGACGACGATTTTGGATACAGCAAGAACAAGAATGCCGCGTTCGATGATTCGATCATCTCCGCATGGTCTGCCAGCAGGATAAGATCCAACATGCAAGCTGGGGACCGCAAGAACCACTATGCAAGACCGGCGCGATCGATCAATTATTCCCCTCTCGATCCGCCGTCGACGGCGTCCGCGTCACCTTCGTCGCCGTCGGTGTACAGATCGCCACCCACCACCAGCAGCTCGGCGGGATCCGCCGGCGAGCCCTCGAAGTCGAACAGCTGCCTCCGGAGCACGTCGTGGAGGCCGTCGAAGAGCCTCTTCTTGACGGAGTCCATGGCCCATTCGAGGCGGTTGAGCAGCTCGGTGGAGTTCTTGTTGTACATGAAGAGGCCATTGTAGAGGTCGAAGCTGTCACTGCAGGTGTTGTCGACGAGCCGGAGCAGCGTCTCGTAGCCCTTGGTGTTGATGGGCGTGGAGCGGAGCTCGAGCATGGCGAGCATCCGGCCGACGGTGTGGGTGAGGAACTGGGTCTCGGCGGCGTGCGCGTCGTGCTCGGCGCAGGACATTTCGACCATCCGGCATCCCTCGCGCTCGAAGATGTTGAGGAAGGCCTCGGCGCGGGCGCGGCGGGCGGGGCAATCGCCGACGCGGACCTTGTCGAAGACGAAGGGGAGGCCGTCCCAGCCGTCGCGCGCGGACTCCGGGCCGAACATGGGGTGGGTGCAGATGACATCGAAGTCGGGGGGGAGGGAGCTGAGGAGGAGGTTCTTGGGGAACTCCTTGACGGAGAGCACGTCGACGAAGAGGGTGTTGCGGCGGAGGCGGTGGACGGGGAGCGAGCGGAGGACGGCCTCGGCGGAGAGGATGGAGGTGGCGAGGAGCACCACGTCCGGGTGGCACTCGCAGAGATCGTGCGGGTCGGGGAAGAAGCGCGCGCCGAGGGCCGCGGCGACGGCGGAGTAGTCGGAGCGGGAGTGGGCCAGGACGGTGTGGCCCTGCGCCACCAGCGTGCGCGCCAGGAACTGGCCGTAGTTGCCGAACCCAACCACGGCGATCTTGAGGCGCGGCTGCTGCTGCTGCTGATCCTCCCTTTTCTCGAGCTCAACCGCGCGGGGCGGCGACTCGCTGCTGTCAAACGGCTGCGCGGCGCCCGTGGCGCGGAGGCGGAGGGGAGGAGCCGCCGCGCCGCCGGGATGCCCGCGCCAGCGGCATCTCGCCGCGAGGAACTGATGGTTGGTGGGGGCGGGCAGTCGGAGGGAGGGGGATGGCTGGTGGTGGAGGCGGACGGAGGAAGACGCCGCCATTGACTCCTCTGGGTGGGCGACGAGACGAAACGGCGGCGATCTTATTATTTTTCTCTCGAGAAGAAAAAGGCAGACGAGCCGACGCCTGCGCGAGTGAGAGTGACCTAGGTCACCTGTATTAATGGGCTGGCCCAGTTTATTAACTCGGCCCATTTCATGAAAGCAATACCGCTCAATTTCGAACTGGGCTACGATGGCCTGGCCCGTAATAATATTTGATCCAGTTCACGGGTGACGGGGTCAGGGGCTTTTCGGTAATTTGGCGAGTTGGGAGGAGACGGATTCGTCCGACCGGCGGCGATCGGGAGAGGCGGAGGCCGGCGAGGGCGATGGAGGAGGAGGTGACGGGGAGCGGCGGGGGGATTGGGCGGAAGATGGCGGCGGGGGAGGTGGAGCTGAAGGAGAAGGCGGGGACGGCGTGGAGCCACTCGTACCTGAACCAGAAGCCGTGGCACCCGCTCTCGTACCCGAACCAGCGCCGCAAGTGGATCGCCGAGCAGGTCCACGCCAACCGCGCGCGCCGCCAGGAGGAGGTGCAGCGGGAGTTCGCGCAGGAGCAGGAGTTCTTCCGGCAGACCGCGCTCTTCTCCAAGAAGGACAAGGAGAAGGTAATACCTCTGCTATTGGTCCCTTGATTCTACTGCCTGTAGCCATTAGCTTAAGCAGATGCTTCTCTGAATCCTAAATTATCATATGGGATACTAACCGTGCTGTATGTTTTAGCCATTTGAAATTTTGCATAAGTGCTGTAGGTGAAATAGCAACATGGGTTAGGTTGCACTTGTTGTGCTGGTAATTGTACTACGATGCTAAAATCTTATCCAATAATTGCCTCGGTGAAGCCTTACTAGATAAATAGCTTCAATCCCTGATGCAAGTCTGTGTTTAGAACTTTGCAGTGACACATTGCTGATATTATTTCCAATCCCAATTTCTATGAACCAAATCTGAACTGTTACAGACTTAAAAAGAGAAACATAATGCGGATGGCTGGATGTTGTCTTATATTTTTTTTTGTATAGTCACTGTGCGCTCCTCAAAAGAACGGACATTTCTGACCGAGCCAACCTTATAGAAACTTTATCTATCTCGGGCTGCTAATCCTCCATGTACACAAAGTCCATTTACCCATTAACATCAGCACTAAGTGTATGGTATTGTAGGATTAGTGTCCTACAGATTCATTAGTCTGTTGGGGTGACCTAAAGTACATGTACATGACAAGGCAGCACAGGTCATTTACTGTACAACTTAGGTTTACAAAAGGCGTTGCCAAAGAATAAATTCAGTAAGTTAACCAATAAATGGGGAAAGCTTTCTGCAAGCTTGGAATGTGACACTCTAACTAATAATGTTAAACCTACTAGCTATTCTTGGTTTCAAGAGGTTTAAGAATTCTTTTGTGGTTTTTAAGCTGCAATAAATTATTCCTAAAAAAAAGCTGCAATAAAACAACTATCTTTATGCTTGGATGTTCATCCTACTGTTACCACTCATGAAGAATTGGTGTCATCAGTATTCAATTTGTTTTGTAAGTTCAGATGGAGGTAATGAAAGCTGTGAGTTTTATGTACGTGCGCCCACCTGGCTACAATGCAGAGAGTGCAAAAGCTGCTGAAATTGAAGATGAGAAGAAGAAGTCAGATCCAGGTGACATGGGTCAAGGTGCTGCAGCAGCAAGTACCTCGTCAATGTAAGTGATATGTATTCTTTTGCTTCCACGCGTCGTTGTTCTTGTTGTTTGGTAAGTACTCCCTCTGTCCCAAATTACTATTCGTTTTGGCTTTTCTAGATACATTGCTTTTACTATGTACCTAGATATATACTATATCTAGATACATAGTTTTTCCTATGTATTTAGAAAAACTAAGATGAATAGTAATTTGGGACGGAGGGAGTACCTTCCATTTTACTTCAACTGTCAGAGTTCTAATAAAGGCTTGGGTTCTGTTTAGCATGCAGACCTAATAAGTAGATTTTGAATTTTTTTGGGGGTCCATTCCCTTCCCACACCCACATTGTGTGGGAGCTTTCAGCAGTGGGTGCACAATTTCTTTTTCTGTATTAGTATCTCCAGAATGCCTTCATCATCAGTTCATTATATTTATTCTAGGCCTGATAAGGGACCTGAAAAGACTCAACCAGGCGCAGATAAGAAAAATAGGCCGAAAGATGTTTTTGGTCGGCCATTGCCAACGGAACAAGAATTTGAGGTTCTAAAAAATGCTCCAAGGTACATCACACTCCTTGTTTACTGATTACTTTTAGTTCATTCTTTTGAAAATTGAGTAACCAAACAAAACAGTCGTCCACCTTTTTCATTTCATTCTTTTTGTTTTTCTGTTATCTTTTTGTTTTCTCCATTTCACTTATCCAAAATTCCGAATAGTGTAGCAGTTTGCTGTATTTAGATCACTAAGCGTTTTCTTAACATTTAGTACACGTTCCCTCTTATTCTCAGGTTGGAAACAGGTGCTCCTGTAAGGATTAAACCATTTGGAGTTGAAGTTCGTAATGTAAGATGTTTAAGGTGTGGAAACTATGGTCACCAAAGTGGTGACCGGGAATGCCCCTTGAAGGATGTGATCATGCCTAATGAGGAGAGCCGATTGAAAAGGGATGATCCACTTACAACTATAATGGCGCAGACTGATTCAAGTGAGGTTAGATTTTTTTTTTCTCTTTGAAATATATATTCTACCGCAACTTTAATAATAGAAATAACAAGTCTTACCTAGAATATGGAAGTCTGTATATCTCAGTTTTTTAGCCCGTTTGACCTTTTCCCTGCTCCCCATCACTGCATATTATTCCATTGATAAAAAATTGAGTTTTTTTTAAAATAAATGCAGTATTGTTTGTTTCTTCCATTGTTATTCTTGAAACCATGTAGCTAGGTGGAATAGGGCACATACCTGGATATTCTAAACTGCTTGAGATAGGTTTAAATATCAATTTTAATGCAAAGAATTCTTTGATAGCCTTTGAAGTGGGAACTTAAGCAAAAGCCAGGCATGAGCCCCCCTCGTGGTGGATTCGACCCAGATGATCCTAATCAGCAGATTGTGGCAGAAGACATCTTTGATGAATATGGAGGTATAACCAGTAGCCTGAACTCTGAAACATGAACAACATCCACGTTTGCAAACCCCCCTCATTGGTGGTTGATAACTTCTGTGGTTTAATATTTTTGCTGCCCATCCCGGCTTCTTGTCTTTCAGGTTTTCTGGGTGATTGTGATATTCCAGCTCTCATTTCCAACTTTTCTGGTAGCAAATCCACGAAACGTTCCAAGAAAAAAAGCAAGCATAAGCAGGTTGCATCTGCTATTCATGAGGAATCCAGTAGACGTGAAAGCAGTTACCATTTATCATCGGACTCTGAAGATGAGAAGAGAAGCAAAACATCGAGAAGCAAGAGAAAGAAAAAACATTGTTCTGATTCATCACATTCTGATTCTGTGGTGGATGCTAGAAAAGGCGAGCATAAGTCAAAGCATAAGCATAAGAAGAAACACCGGTCAGAGTCTTCTTCTGATTCAGAAGTTGAGGTTTGTGATGATACAAGGAGGTATCTGAAGCGAGAACACAGGAAGGAGAAAAGAGAGGAGTTACCATCGTCCTTCTATAAGGGTAAAGGAGACACAGAAAGCAAGAGGCATTCAAGGCGTTCAAGGGAGAAGCACCTCTACAGTTATTCATCGAGTTCTGAGAGTCACAGGCATTCTCTACAACATAAGGAGAAACAGTATTACAGCGACTCGAGTTCTGGTCGAAGACATCGACACTCAAGGAGATCGAGGGAAAAGAGATATGACAGTGAGTCGAGTTCTGCTGATGCCAATAGGCGCCCGAGGAGAGTGATGGAGAAGCAGCACAACACTGATTTGAGCCCACATCATACCGATAGGCATTCAAAGAGATCAAACGGTAAGCGAGACTATACTGAATGGAGCCGTTATGAAAGCAATAGACATTCAAGGAGATCTCGGGAGAAGGGGCGCTACTCTGATTCTAGTGTTTCTGATTACTCAGACTCTGATCGGCACAATAAACATCGACACCATCATAGGAGAAAATGATCTGCACCATATGCAAACTGCCCTTTCCACGGTGTATATCTGGGGATCACCTTGGATGTAACGGCATTAAGGGTTACCTGGCCCCTTTCTGAATGAAGATCATCAGGATCCACTGAGTCTGGTGTTTGGTGACCGCCTAGGGCCCTCTGATGTGACAGTAATGTACACTGTATAACAAAATTTCATCATGCTGGGAGAACAGTAGTTGTTCCTTAACGATTGTGTTGCTGTAGCATGTCCTAGGGGTTCCGGAATGTTGGTTGTTGTTTAATTTTGTACGTCAGCTGCCTCCTGGTGCTCTGTGGAATTCACTAATAATGTTTTTTTCCCCCAAATGTCTTCTTTGCGTGAATGTTTCGCCAGGACTTCAGAAAGCCCTTTGAGAACCTGGTATAGTTTACCTACTCTCTCAGTGGCATTACCAACTTTTCTAATGTGACCAGGGCGGATCTAGCACCAGGGTGGATGGGGCTAGAGCCCCTCCTACTAGAGCTATGGAGCTCCTCGTAAGCCCTCTTACAAATTTACAGCTATTGAAGTTTGAAAGGAGAGGCTAGAGGTAGAAGACAGCTATTAAAGTTTGAAAGGAGAGGCTAGAGGTAGAAGATGAAAGGAATACAAATTTACAGCTATTAAAGTTTGAAAGGAGAGGCTAGAGGTAGAAGATGAAAGGAATAGCTCCTCCTAACATTTTTTTTCTAGATCCGCCGCTGAATGCGACTGGCCCCAAATGCTATGTAGAAAATCTAATTTTCGTGTGTTATTTTGCTTGCATCAGGTTCTGGTAGTACAGTGAGGCAAGCATATCGCGACTGACACGAAATTGTTACGAAAGCAGTGAAGCAAGCATGAATGCTTGGGAACGTGGGAAACGTGTAGTACTGGAAAGCGTTGATCGACACAAATTCATCTCAACTCCTTTTTTTTTTACACGAAATTGTCTCCACTCCACAACATGGGTTGTCATACTGTGGTAGACATGAATGCCAGCTTAGGACGGTAGACACAATCACACAAACTTCTTTACCTGGTTATCCTACATTCCTGCTTTACCTACCAAAAATTTATTCCCAGCATTTGTAGTTGTTCGTAACCCCTTTTAGTCCATAACCCCTTTTTTTCCTCGAAATTTACCAGTGTACGGTGTATTTGTATTTGTAGTTGTTCATCATTCTCTGTTTGGTTTCTTGAGCTAAAGTTTAGTCTGTGCCATATTAAATCTTCGGAGGCTAATTAGGAGGACTAAATATGAGTTAATTATAAAACTAATTACACAGATGGAGGCTAATTCGCGAGATGAATCTATTAAGCTTAATTAATTCATCATTAGCAAATGGTTACTGTAACAGCACATTGTCAAATTATAGACTAATTAGGATTAATAAATTCGTCTCGCGAATTAGCCTCTACATGTGCAATGGTCTTATTAAATATCTTTAATACTGCTAATTCTAATTAGTACGCGACTAATTAGGGGTGGGAACCAGAGCCTAATTTTATTTTGCTGCTACTTAAACTCTGGCAAAGTAGACTCGAATCAATCAAAATTAGTGTACCAACACTGTAGCGTTTTGTTTGTATTTGTGAATTATTGTCCAAATATTGACTAATTAGCTCAAAAGATTCGTCTCGCAAAGTACAATAAAACTGTGCAATTAGTTTTTGATTTCGTCTACATTCAGTATTCCATGCATGTACCGCAAGCTTGATGTGATGGGATCTTCTTTTTGCATAGTGCGAAAGTTAGAATTTTGATGGGAACTAAACAGGACCAAGTCTTTTAGTGTTATAGATGCTGTCACCTACTAATTGCTCGATTGATGTGACTCACTAGCATTCTCCCCCGTCCCCAGAGCCAAACCTGAGAGCAGCGGAAGGCAGCTGCAGCGGAGCTGAAGCCCAACCCCAGCCAAGAAGATGCTGTCGTCTTCCACCTCCCCCCTCCGCCTCCACCAACCGACCCATCCCCTCCGCCGCCACCCGCCGGCGCCGGCCGCGGCCGCCGGCGGCGCCACCCACCTCGCCCCCTCCCGCCGGTGGCGCGGGCACCCCCGGGCGGCGCCCCTCCGGTCGCGCCCCCAGCGCATCCGGGCGCTGGACGCCGCCCAGCCGTTCGACTACGAGTCCCGCGCGGCGGGGCTGCTGGAGGAGCGGCAGCGGCTCAAGATCGCCATCGTCGGGTTCGGCAACTTCGGGCAGTTCCTGGCGCGCACCTTCGCGCGGCAGGGCCACACGCTGCTCGCCCACTCCCGGACCGATCACTCGGCGCTCGCCGCCACGCTGGGCGCCTCCTTCTTCACCGACCCGCACGACCTCTGCGAGTGCCACCCGGACGTGGTGCTCCTCGCCACCTCCATCCTCTCCGCCGAGGCCGTCCTCCGCTCGCTCCCCGTCCACCGCCTCCGCCGCAACACCCTCTTCGTCGACGTGCTCTCCGTCAAGGAGTTCCCCAAGAACCTCCTCCTCAGCTCCCTCCCCCCCGACTTCGACGTCATCTGCACCCACCCCATGTTCGGCCCGGAGTCCGCGCGCGACGGCTGGGACGGCCTCCCCTTCGTCTTCGACAAGGTCCGCGTCGGCGACTGCCCCGCCCGCCGCGCCCGCGCCGAGGCCTTCCTCAACATCTTCGAGCGCGAGGGATGCCGGATGGTCGAAATGTCCTGCGCCGAGCACGACGCGCACGCCGCCGAGACCCAGTTCCTCACCCACTCCGTCGGCCGGATGCTCGCCATGCTCGAGCTCCGCTCCACGCCCATCAACACCAAGGGCTACGAGACGCTGCTCCGGCTCGTCGACAACACCTGCAGCGACAGCTTCGACCTCTACAATGGCCTCTTCATGTACAACAAGAACTCCACCGAGCTGCTCAACCGCCTCGAATGGGCCATGGACTCCGTCAAGAAGAAGCTCTTCGACGGCCTGCACGACGTGCTCCGGAAGCAGCTCTTCGAGGGCACGGCGCCGGCCCCAAACACCACCAACGTCCGCAAGTAACCATGGAGAATTTGTCTGAGCTAAGGTAGTAATTCAGTGCGTCGGTGCTTGCTGCTCGTCTCATGATCGTCGAGCTATACATTTGCATTGTATCAGTCTGTATCTGTATTCTCCCCAATTGAGATTTGAGAGGGGTTCTTCCTCTCTCCCTCTCTGGAAGAAGAACACCATAGTCCTTGTCAATTCTGCTACATTCCAAGTGATCCCCTCTTTGGGTGGATGGGGAAAAAATAATCTTATCTTATCTTGGAAATGTGGTAGATTGACATTGTGAAATTTGTGATATGATGATGAAAAAAGTGAATAAAGGAGCAATCTTGCCGCTGTGAGCTTGTGATATCATCACTATATCAGGATGAAGAAAATTCAGAAACAATCCCAATTAGCTTGTGTGTGTCTGCGTCGCTGAGGATCTTGTATCAGGAGCAAGTTTTAGTCACAAATCAGATGCCTTTCAGACTTTTGGATTACCTGTCGTCCCAAAGTTCGCAGTGCGTTGGTTGCGAGAGCGACCTCCCGCAAGGGAACCCCCCTTTGCGACGACGAGGTTTAGGTGTTAGGTAGCCACTGTTGTGCCAATTCATCAGTGCTGTTGTTGACAGCACTCGGTTGGTAAGCTGCTTTCTTGACAGCGGTATTAGGAGCACTAATCGCAAAGGAATCTCAAACCCGTGTGCGTTGATTGCACACCATGGAAAACAGCTTCTGGTATTGATCTGGGTCAGGTCCTTGTTACCTGAATTCTTTGCATCTGAATGGCGCAGTTTGTTAGTTACCCTCAAATAGACAAATGGTTCAAGTTGTTGCAATGGCATTTTTCATTGCGCTTCCTTCCTTGTATAAAAAGAGAAGACGCTGCAATGGCATGCGCTGGTCCTGGCGGCTGTTGGCCTTGCTTGGATCT
Source organism: Setaria italica (assembly GCF_000263155.2). Lineage (NCBI taxonomy): Eukaryota > Viridiplantae > Streptophyta > Magnoliopsida > Poales > Poaceae > Setaria > Setaria italica. The sequence goes on along the minus strand of NC_028453.1, from coordinate 39,156,639 downwards.
ACTGCCAGCAAAACATATCGGCAACGGCAAAGACAAGGATGGTATGTGGGCTAGGCAAGTAGGCAAACGTGCAAGCACGGCTGCAAAGAAAGGATCGAACAGGTCTTTGTTTTCTATTTGAAGCCATAAGCCAGAAGAGGCAGCAGAAGACCCCGTTTATGCAGTAGAAATTCCTGCAGAATTGTGCTAATTCCTGCAAGAAACATCTATGAGATTCCTGCCAGGTTCATGCTTTCCAAATTGGGGGGGGGTGCAAAAATGACAGAACAAGCCACTTCTGCCACAAGCACAAAACTGTGGTAGGCACAGTGTATCAGGTTCAGGTGAGCTCCTCCAGTCCTTCTCTCACCCCAAGCAAGCAAGCAAGTAAAAGCAGATCCGTGTCCTGACTGTCTTTTCTTCTAACCCAGCGACGAAAGGCTCACAGGAATTGAACGAGTACAATTGCGTCTGCAACACACGTGATGGAACGATGGGTAAAACACACACCTACCACACGTTACCCAGAATTCAGATAAAAAAGGGTCCGGTCCCTGTCGCCCATCCGTCCAAAATTTCCATTTCCTTTTGCGCTCGCCTCTCCTGGTGTTGACAGGTCTGCTCGCAGCAAGTTCTAATGGTTCACGGTACGCACTGAACGCCAGGGCACGCTGTGTGTGATGGGTCCGGAGCAATCAAGCTGACATCGACTGAACTAAGCACCTGCTTCTTCATTGCAAGATGTTGCAACTGATGGCTATTATTTTCTACCAGTAGTGTAACATGCGCACGTTTCAACTTTCAACAGTGTGGTGTAGTAGGTAAGATCTGCAGTCTTTCCATGGACACTGGGGTGTTCTTTGGGTTTGTGAAAGGCCAGGTTTCGCTTATTTAAAAAAAAAGTGTTGGAGCCCAAAATTAGCAGGTTTAGGTAGATATGGTAAGATCTGTTTAGACCGGTCTCCCAACCGGTCAGACCGGTTTGAGAAAAGTTTCAAAATGCAAATTGGACTTCACCATTGCGTAGCTTTTATCGAGATGATCAAAATGCATATACGGAACATCCGATTTAGAGTTCAGACGGGAGAGTTATGGCTTTGGGAAACTCTGTACCTAGGCAGACAGGTCAGACCGATTGCCTAATCTGACCAGACCGGTTTTGGGCTGAGTAAACCGAGTTGGAGTTAAATTTTAACACGAGATTTGTTACAGCTTGACTCTTTCAGGGACAAGACCTCCCCTCCCTATAAATATGAAAGACCATGGCCGATTGAGTTAGATCCAATCGAAAAAAAACATATCAATCTACTATTTTGCATCTTTTACTTTTTCTTAATGCTCTAGTTTTTCCAACCCCATCTTGTTGTTCTTCCTTCGTTTCGACGACATCTGAGGATGTTCTAGATGATTTGCCGATCCTAGAATAACTTTACGTGTGCCTGCCCTATTGGGATCCCTCCCGAATCAGTTCGGCGATCTACCGTCAGCCTGCACGACAACTGGTCAGATCGGTCCCTGTAACCGGTTCATACCAGCCTGTGCCGAGGTGCTGCGCGAGCCCCTCCGCGCGCGCGCGCGCACGATCGTGTGGGTTCACGTGTTGGCAGAAAAACGTCAACGAGAAGAAAGGACAGGTTTCTGAAAGCAGATTCGCCATGAGCTTTTGTTCGGACATCCTGTAATGTGACGGGGGGACCTGAAACTGTGAGGGACTGGGTCAGGCGCCAAATTGCTCTGTTCATGGCTTCCATGTACATCAACCATGCCCTCTTGTGGTGTCAACTGTCCTTTGCACGGGCGGATGGTCGAACTCGAACCTGTAGCTCGACGTGTTGGGGGGTCAGAAAAAGAAGAGGGGGAGGGAGCACCGTATAATGTTTCTTCTAAGCTACAATAATGTCAGAGCATAAGATGAAGGTGAGGCAGAAGAAAGAAGGTTTATTAGAGGCCCAAAACAATGTGAGGCAAAAGATGGACGCAATTTTTTTACATGCATTTTGGGCCTATTAGGAAAAGGGTCCCGCAAAAATGGCCCAAAACCAAAAAAAATCAAGAAGAAAGTCCGCTTGTAATTATTGGTATAGGTCTCTTCTCTCGCCGGCTCGGCTCCTGCCCGCCTCAACTTTGCTAGCTCCGCCCTGTGCCGCCGTACTGCCGCCTCGCTTGCTCTCTCCGCTCCGATCCATACGTTGACGTCGAGTGAGTAGGCAAGTCCGCCGGCGGATTCCTGAGCCCTTGGAGGTACTCATTCTTTTCCTGCTACTACTCCGGTTCTCTCGCCAATTTCTGTGCTTGCCGATTGGCGGCGCCATGAAAACCAGGCGATGTTGGTAGCCGACGATCCACTAGATCTCAACATATAGCCTTTTAGTATTACGACAGTGGTTAGCTTGTGGTAAATCGATAATCGTGATGCTCCCCGGCCTGGTAAGATTCTGATTTTAGGTTGTGGCTGTAGTCAGCATTCGTAAACACTTCAGTTCTTGGTTAAGAATGAGATTAGACATTTTTGTATGGCAAGAGAAGTTTAGAAATCAGAATGCGTTGAATATTAGCTATTCTTCATGTCCCACTATTGTTTTGTAGAGCGAATTCACCTTTGATATATCATGTGTGGTGCATTTAGGTTAGTGTTGCATTTAGATTTTAGAGAATGCATTGTCTAGGTGGACATACATGGTACATGCTGTACTTTGGGATCCCTACCAGAACCACTCTGTACTTCTGTAGCAAGTTCTCGGGTCTCAGTTTTAGAAGACTAATCTAGTGATCCTCTCATTGTACCTACATAAAAAAGGCAATATAATGTCTGTTTGTGATAGAATGCATGGCTTTCCATTCCTTAAACCTGGAGGACACTGAAGGTGTAATTGAACTTTTTTTCCTCATTTGTTAATATTTTTTTGTATTATAGGTACCTGATACTCTTGTGTTTTGGTTAGCATGACAAAGAGGAAGAACAATGATCCCTTGCATGAACCTGCTAAAAAACACAAAGTTCGTAGAAGGATGGCAACGAAGAACAATGATTTGTTACATGCGGCTTTCAGGGAAGGAAAGACGATGAGTCTCCTAGAAAAATCATAATTGGGCGATCTGAAAATCTTACTTCTAGGTTCAACCCAGATCACAAGCTATTATGTTAATTTTACCAAGCATCATGTTACTCTTCTTACTATTTTCTTTTGTCACTATTGCAATAGAGAAAATAAGTTGTTTGATAGCATTGTGGACCTAGTGACAAAAGAAAAAAGATGACTGTGTCTTCCTTAGCAGCAGTAGCCTTCTATTGGAAGCTAGAAGTACCCTTTTGACGGAGGTATGATAGTTTCTTAATCATAATATATTTTGTGTATTTCTTCTAATATTTTACAAAATTATTACAGTTTGACAATGACAAGGAGATTCTGCAATTGTGGTTGAAATCCTGGAGAGGCCCAAGAGTTGAATTTCTCATTCATCCAGGTGAGATAATTAAATAAACCAGAGTTATATTTGCCAATAGATTACTGTTACTTGTAGATACTAATATAGCATAGTGTTCATGCAGTTTATAGTTTTGGAACAGCAACGACCTCTGCCAAAAACCCGCTACTTTCTTTCTCAGATAATTTTGTGGATTCAGAGAATTGCAGAATCATTAAATCAACCCTTACTGAGGTAATTTATTGTCCAGTATGACTATTTTATTCTCAAATACTGCATGCATTAAGAACATTGCTAATGTATAAAATCGAATGTGCTCCGTACAGATTGTCCTTGATGACCCTGACCATGCCAATCTTAGATTTCATTCTACTGTTTATGCATTTAAGAGAATTAAGGACAATCGTGCTTGGGGGTCTGTAACTATGTATGCCTCCATTATGTACATCTTTTAAATAGATAAAAAGTATTTTTTTAATCTTTCTAATAACATGATTAATAAAAAAATGAAAACCAATACTAAAAGTGATATATTGCTAGCTTTGTTATATCTGCCATGTGGTAAGAACATTTAATAAATTTCCAAACCAGTGCATAAACTTCTTGTATTTCTTACCTCAATAATTGATTTCAAATGTTCCATTTCAAAATTAGTTTCCATTTCAATTGCTCCCGGTAATTTTGAAATAGTTCCTTTCAGAACCATCCTATGATGAAAGCAGGACTTATAGTGAATAGTGATGTGATTAATTTAATTTGTGTAGTGCTAAAGTCCTTTTTCGAGTCAAGAGATAGATAAATAGCCACATCCCATTTGTAAGGTTCATTAATGTTGTTACAGTTAAACTTATGAAATGTGTATGCAGTAATAATTAGCCTTAACATATAACACATGTGCAGCTTGTTCAACATATTTGTTTTATGGCAATGGATAAGACTACACGAGGATTGGATCAAGTTAAGGTAATATCCACATGGCATCATATGCACTTTACTATTTTTGCTACTACATATTTTTTTTAATTCAAGATGCTAGTTTTCACTATTGGTGTTTTGGTAACAGTAAGTGAAGGTGTTGATGCTAATACTAGGCTGATCATGCCTTTGTTTAGAAAACTGCATCAGTAGACCTTTCAAAATTTTCAAAGGGCTTAGTGTTGGAAGTACTTCAAATTTGTTGTATGGTTGACATATGAAATGGCTTGCAAGAATTATGGTCTCATATTGTTATTTATGACTTGTCTTATTAAGAATGAAGGCTGATATAAAGTATTTTTTTTAACTATGCAGACTTCAAAAACTGTTGAACTGTTAGAAGCCAATGTGCTCATTGCAACCAAATTTCAGAATTTGGGCATATTGCATACAGCTCTATTCAAAGGGTCAGCTATTCATTTTGTGCTAGATGACTTGATGGATTTGTCTACTTGGCATGGCTTCAGCTCTTGTCTGTCAGACTTCAAGAAGAGGAATGTACCTATGTTTTCAGGAAGACTTCTTGGATCTGTCCCTCTAGGCACAATGGCTAGCTACCCTAATGAAAGATACAAGATTCTAATCAGGTCTCTTCTTAAAGAAATGGTTGGATTGCATAGAAATGAGCATTGCTTCAGTAACATTTCTGAATCTGATATATGTCTTCGGGTACGACTGTTAAACTTTCATGGAAGCTAAAGCTATTGGAATATGATAATGTAAAAGCTAGGTCCAACCGTAGGTCCATTAGAGCTATCATTGCAGATATGTTCAAGGGTTTAACTCTACCCAGTGATTTAAAGGCCCTGTTAGAGTTGCTAGATTGTGACTATTTAGTACCAGGTGACTATCTGTGCACTCATTGCTCACTAATGGATGATATCAATAAGAGTCACATGATCGGTGATATACATATGGAGTTTACTTCAAATCTAACAAATAGGGATAAAGCGATAGTGGCTGAACCCCTGTATCACTATATAAAGAGATGGAAAGATTTGATTAGGCCAAACACATTGCTTAGTGGCATGTTTAAGCACAAGTTTGATGTGGGAAAAGATGATACTGAAGAAGTTGAAGGTGGTACCGATCCTCGTCTATTGATGGCGAGAGGTGTTGCGGAACTTATTTAACTTTGTTGGCTATTGCATCTTCCTTATGAGGTGAACATCCAGGTTAGTTTCTTCTTCTACTGCATAATATTTATAATAAATAATTTTACTAATCACACGTACTGATTTCCAATGTAGTTCAAGGATCAGGGTGTCAAAATTCAGCGGCGGGAGATCGTCAGGATCATCACCTCTGAATTGCCAGACATACTGCATATATTACAGAATGAGCTACGTGCTATTTTTGGAGATAAATGGTCATGGGTTGAGATATTTCGATAAAATAATTGTTCTTAGATTATAACTGAAATTAATTAATATGATGATCTTAAATATGTCTTTTTTGCAGGTTCGAGAGGTATTTAGTTATCAGTAATGCTACGGCTACGTTCTTGCTGCCGCTGATGGCTGCAATACTCTGTTTAATGTGTTACGTGTCTCTGCTGTATAAGTGGCTCTAGCATGCAAAATACTGTATATGAGCTTGTACAGCTTACTCTTTAATTATTAGGAATTAAGTAGCCCTGTGTCTATGTGCACGCTAAGCGTTGATATCGTGAAACGAAGTTCGATGAGAAGGCTTCATATTTCAAAGAATTGATCTTATTGCAAAGTTAGCCGTGTGAGTACTAGTGAACGGCGGCTGCTTGGAGGTGATGACGGGGATGGTGTTGTGTTGTGGTCGGTAGCAACCGTAAGAAGCAATGAACACGTGAGGAACATGGACCAGATCGACACCGTTGGTGCCAACCACAGCAGTGGGCAGTGGATGGGTGTTTATGATCAGCAGCCAAAGAAAAAGGAGTCAAAAGCCTCGGTGGTACGTTCGTGGCTTGTCTCCATGCAACCCATCTGCAGCCTCGCGGATGATGTGATTGTTACTGGAGTATGAGTGAATTGCCCACCTTTCTTTATCAGCTTAAGGTTTTGGGTTGAACTTATTGGTGCATGTAACTTAGGGTGTGTTTAGTTGGACTGTGGCTTGTCTCTCTGCAACCCATCTGCAGCCTCGATTGTATCAAAGTTAGAGATCTCAAGTTCGAATCCTGACGGACACGATTAAATAAAATAATTGTAGCCTCCTCTAATTTTCACTTGGTGAGGGAGCTTGCACGTGAGCTAAAATGAGATGCAGCTGGTTCGTGATCTGAACTTGAGCAACACCAGACGGAGGAGAGGAGAAGACATACCAGAAACGGGAGCTGTCAGCTCAGATGTCCGCGCCCGTCCCTGATGTTTGTTGGTCCCAGATGTCGGGCCGATCTTCTTGGATAAGAACGAAACCATGGCCTATTCCTTTCCTCCCGAGCGAGTGAGTGAAAGTGAAGCGGCCGTGGGACCCGCTGAGAGCTGACGGCCCCACCGGGGTGACTTTTCCGCTATAAACCTGCCGGCTGCCACGCAAGCACGCACACGCCGGCACGCCAAGCTAAAACTACAGTGCAGTGCAGCAACTACCCTTCCTCTTCCTCCTGCCCGCGGGAGACGAGGGAAACGGTCGGCGGCGGAGGAGGATGGGGCGCGGGGCGGAGGCGGAGGACGACGCCGCCGGGGAGGGCAAGCCGACGCTGCTGCAGCGGTGGTCCTCGTCGGTGTGGGCCGTCAGCGGGAGCGGCCGCCTGATGTGGGCGCGCAACGAGGCGTGGCAGGCGCACGCCGGGATGGCCTTCGTCCAGGTCTCCTACGGCGGCTACCACGTCCTCACCAAGTCCGTCCTCAACGTCGGCATGAACCAGATCGTCTTCTGCGTCTACCGCGACCTCGTCGCGCTCGCGCTCCTCGCCCCCATCGCCTTCCTCCGAGAGAGGTGCTCCCCAATCCCCTCGCCCTCACCTACCTACCGAGTTCCTTCAATTTCCCCTGCCCCCAACAACCCAAAAAAGCAAAATCTTTTGTTTCTTCTCTTACTATCTCTTACTTACTCATCCTAGGGGATTCATCCGCAAAGCGAATTAGAAGGAGAGTCAATTCGAGTTGAAATGTTTCTTCCCGTAATGTCGCTATCCGTTCTTGCAGAAACGTGCGGCGCCCGGTGACCCGTCAGCTCCTCGCGTTGTTTGCTCTCCTGGGCTTCACAGGGTAATTTATCCGCCCGTGGAACAATATCTTGAGTTCTTTTCTTGTTTCCCATCACTAAACACGGGAAAATGTGGTTCTCTTCCTGCTACCTTCCTGCAGGATCTTTGGGAACCAGCTCCTCTTCCTCCTTGGCCTCAGCTTCACCAACGCCTCCTACGCCGCGGCTTTCCAGCCGGCGATACCGGTGTTCACGTTTCTCTTGGCCGCAATTGTCGGGTAATCACCGAAGCATCTTCTGACATGGACACAGTCTCAAATGTCAACTGAATTCTAAGCAAATTCTGCATATTTTCCAGTGTTGAGGTGATCAACATCTTCACGAAAGACGGATTTGTCAAAGTTCTTGGCACAGCCGTGTGCGTGTCTGGTGCGGTCCTTATGGCCATCTACAGAGGCCCGTCTTTGATTGGGATGGTAAGCACCATCGCAGCAGATGGAAATGCTCTGGCCGGCACACGGAGTAGCAATGCCTATTCTGCTCAGTGGTTGACCACAGCCATGCTCCGATATGGTGTGGAGACATGGCATCTTGGGGTCGTGTGCCTTATTGGAAATTGCTTCCTGATGGGTGCTTATCTAGTCATTCAGGTAACACAAACTTTGGAGCTCTAATACTCAACCATGATAATGGGTTAAGTATTACTGTAGCATTCTTTTCTTTTTGTTATTGACGAAGAACATGTGAAAGGATAGGAATGTCTATGTTTATGATCATGACTGTATAAATCTGTGTCTTTTTCTCTTGTGACAACTCCAGGCTCCGGTGCTGATAAAATATCCTGCAAGCTTATCCTTGACTGCTTACTCCTATTCTTTTGCCACCTTGTTTATGGTATTGACTGGGGCATTTGCTACCAATGGGCTCCACGAGTGGGCACTGACAACAACTGAGGTCATAGCTGTCTTATATGCTGTAAGTATATAAACTGGACTTCAGACTTAGACTTCATGACTTGTATGATAATGCTGAGAACCTGAGATTTAGAAATCTCCCTGGTTATCTAACCACATTTTTTGCTTGTACCACCAGGGAATTATTGCATCTTGTGTGAACTATGCGATCATGACTTGGGCAAACAAAATTCTAGGACCCTCTCTAGTTGCCCTGTACAATCCACTCCAACCAGCATGTTCTACCTTGCTTTCAACTATTTTTCTTGGAACCCCAATTTATGTCGGAAGGTTTGATCCAACTCTCAACCCTATAACTATGCCAAGTCACTGTTTCAACATTGTGTTATGTTGATTTCTCTGATTTTGGATCCTTTAAATTGGTGGTTCCACTGAGTTTATCAAATTGCCAACTGCTCATCAGTTAGCATACTCTAATACTCTTTCAAGCTAAATGATATTAGTTGTTGTGTTTGATGAATGATGACATATAGCAGTGGTTAATATTGCTTATCTCCTTGTGAGATCATCAACCAACTTGTAATTTCTGACTTTGTTTACATCTGCATTTCAACTCCTTTCAGTGTTGCCGGGGGACTCTTCATCATTGCTGGTCTTTACCTGGTTACTTGGGCTCGTTACAATGAAGCTCAAAGAGTCCTGACAGCCAGTTATTTGCGACCTCTTCTTGTGGAGGACCCACCAACCGCCAAGGCAGAAGGAGGTTCCTTCAGTGGCTCCATTGATCCCTAGACCCCAGAGGGGTAGATGGGTTGGCTTAATTGTTTGTTCCTAGGACAGCAGCATCAAATTTATTTCACACGTGTTGTTAGTTTAATACAGTTCTTGCCTAGAGTCGTCCTCTTCAAGATACCATGCTTTAAGAAGCATGTTATTACCATTTAAAGCATTTGAATTAAGTTCCATCCTCAGGAAGACTTGCAGGATACTGAAAGAAATCATATCCTGAACATAAGCTGGACCTTCTGCATCCCAGTCGGCATTCTGCACCAAGCATTTGTAGAAGATACCTTTGGTCAGGAATTTGCAGTAATCCTCCAGCTTCTATAATTTTCTTTACAGGGCCATCAAAACCTCTCCAATGAAAGGTACTTACATTGAGGGCTTGACCTGTTTGTCAGTGTCTTATGACTTATGAGTTTAGGAATGTCAAGTCATCAAGATTGCATGGCATATATCCATTTCTATCATCTAAATAAGTTAGCTTTGCGTATATCATATCTGTATGTCAACATTCAAAAACATGTATCATGAGCCATTCGTATTGCACAGATTTTGCTAACTTGAATTTATCTTATGCGCTAGCAGAATATTCTTTTAGGCCTGGAAGTTGAAGCTACAATACACTAGAGCAAGACAACTGTTCTTCTGTGGCAGAGTCAGCACTCCAAAGATCTGATATCAGATTTTGTAACAATTGGTTATTATAGTACTCGTATTGTGCCTTGTTGTATATGTGTTTATCTTCTCTAATTCCATTGTTGTCTTTGCTTCCGGCCGGCTATGATCAGTACTTCTGCCAAGATCAGTAGTGTTCTTACGCGACGATGGAATCCAACCTGCTCTCGCCCTCGCTCCCTACCTCTTTGTTTCTACGCACGTACTCCCGCCATGCTAACTTTTCTTGTCATGATGGAACCGTCGAACAGATGAAGACAATGATATCCTCGTCGGATTGAGATCGGATGGCTGAGATTCATGGCCTGAGACCAAAAAAGGTACACGTGTAAAATGGCCTGAGATTCATGCACGTACTCCTAGCGCACCCTGCCGCCTCCGCCGTTGTTCCCCGCACTCCCCGGCGAGGAGAAGCTGGCCCGGCTCCAGCACGCGCCGTGAACCGCGAGGATCGAGTCCTACGCCGTGTCCGGCCGCCACATCCTGCTCTCGGCGGCGGCGGGATGTCCGGTCGCCGGCACGGTGGCGTTCGACGCGTCCGCGGAGGAGTGGCACTTCGTGGATCGCGAGAGGAGCCTGCCGTTCGTCGGCGAGGCCGTTCCCTACGGCCGCCTCTTCCTCGGCAGGTCCAGGAGCAAAGACTCCAAAGACCTCACCGCCTACGACATCGCCGTGACGAAGAAGGGCACTGATCGGACGCTGGCCATCGTCGAGGTCCCTCTTACTTTCGTCATGGCAGGAGACTCGCCGGTGATGTCCGGCCAGTTCTTCTCTTGCTTGGGGAATGGGGTCGTGTGCGCCATGGGTTGCTTGACCGAAGGAACATCCCGCGATGTAGAAATAGATGATGACGAGCTCTACATCCATTTGTACAGCCCTGTCAGTGCAGAGGAAGGGGAAGCAGAGGCACAACAGGGTGTAACCGTGCTATCCAGCAAAGGCTCTAGGTATCACCTCAGGCTTCATGAGCCACTTTGCCGGCTGGTTGCCCCAACACTTGTTGCTGCTCCATGCGTTGCTATCTAGTAAGCCTGCTTTCTGTCCTCTAATAATTTCTCAAAAAACTCATCAACAAATGTACACTCCCTTTACTGAATCATAATCAAGCACCTTTTGGTGTGCAGGTGCTTTTGTGGTTTTTCTGATCTACTTGGGAGCAACACATTGGGCTGCTTTTTGGTATGTTTCTTCTCAATTCAAGCTCGAGTTTCAGTTATGAGGCAGGGCAGACTTATTTGCTTTATAAACTGGATTGGCATTGTGCTTTGTTTATCAGTTTGGCAGCCTTGCTTGTATTGACTTTTGATCGAATTGAGGGATCAAACTGAACTGTGACACTTTAAACCTTGTGAAATATGCCATGTCGAAATCCAATTTGTTGGTAGTGCTTAAGTAGCTTCATTATTCTAAAGATTAGCAACTGCAATTTATACATACCATAATTTTTCTAAAAAAAATACACCATAGCCTCTTCTGTAATGTATATAAGATGGAATTTTTTTTACAAGTTGCCGTAATGATATCTTTGCACTTTCTTTTGTGTGGCCTCCATGGCCTCTTCTGTAATGTCCTCACTGTATAACAACTTATCAGTCATTAGGCATGAACTATGAACATTGGCAGTATCAGACACTAAGTCAATAAAGGATCTGGCAATATATTAAAACTTATGCTACTAAAACACCATTTGTGTTCTTGTGTACCTGTGTGTTTTATATACTGTATATGATAATGATAGCAAAGATCTGTCAGAAATTGAGAAACAAATTGTAGTACACGTGCACATTAAGAAAGCAAGTGTTTCGCAAATTAAAATTGTATGTTAAAGACAAAGTGGGCCAATTACCCAAGAAGTAGAAGCATCACTTGCAACAGCATGGGTGGGCGCCCCTGCTTGGAAGTGATGGTTTGGAACAGGGCAGAGGGCATGTACCAGACATGGCCATTCCTAATGCCATCTTTTAGTGGGGATGATCGATATAGGATATGCAGATTTAACTACCCGCTGAAACATTGTGATTTTAGTAAGCCCCAACAACCTTTAAACACAGACCTCATGCTCAAGCAGATAACAAAATCATGAGTCCTCATGTGTGCTAGTTCGATTTTCATGTGTGCTAGTTCAATTTGATTTGCTCCACTTGATAGTATGTCACTGGATTTTGATTGTATTTCCCAATTTGATCATGGTATATCATGAACATGAATTTTCTCATACTTGCATCTCTTTACTTGCTCACGCTGATAATGAATGTCTATGCAGAAACAGGTTTCCAAGTATCTAACCCAGTCCATTTTCGTGTGCAGCAGCTATCGCGATTCTGTCAGCATACACACAACAGTACGCATGATGCACAGTGGTAGTTCGTATGGTAATCAGGGCACCTTGGAGTACTAGTACTGAATACTGATGGAACTTGCATTGAGGTTGTGCTTGCTTCCTGAGGTGTGCAGGTTCCTGTAGTCTCTTGTTTATGACATCTTGTGTGGGCAAACGATTCTCCTACTGTCTGTTGCTCGGGGTTCTACTAAAATGGATATCCTGTAATTTCTGAAGCTACCTAAACTCAAAAGACATGCATCGTGTTACTATTGCCGTTGTTAACTTGCATTTATCTTTCGCGTCAGATTGTTCCTTCAGGCATGGTAACTGAAGCTCATGGTTGTTCTTTCAGACATGTGAACTGAAGCTGCAACATACTAGAGTTAGACAGTTAGTAATGGTAAAGAATACCGTTCTACCGTGATGATGGAACCAACGTATACTGTACATTCAGGAGAAAATCAAAATATCACTCCAAAGGCCAGTGTCCGATTTTTGAACTTGCTGCACTCTGCGCGCTTGCGTTTTGTATCTGCGTTTTATCCTCTCTGTTTCCAATCTTGTCCATGGCTCCGGCAATCTAAAATTTCCGTACCGTTGCATGGTGTAAGATATGCATACTAAAAGGTATATTTTAATATTACATAATAAAAAGTATATTTTCACTAGGGAGCATACTGTATATGCTTCTATATGATGTTGTCGATACCTTACATAAACTGCAGCTGAACAAATTATATATACAAACGAGGAACGTTTGGAGCAGAGAAGAAGAAAAGATTCAACTGAGTTTCATAACTGATAACTTGCATGCCTTGCAGCTTGGCATTTGGGCATTAGTTCCAGATGCCATCCCGAAAAAAAGAAAGAAAGATGGAAGTTCACACCACCAACTGGTTCAAGCATCCCTTGTTGAGTTGTTGTAAAATGTCAGCATCGGCATCTTCAAAACAAAGAGCTTTACAAATGGCATCTGTTTGCGGGTATGAATCAGTGCAAGACAGGTCAATCCTGGTCACAGTATTCAAGGTACCAAATAAATGGATAAAAAGTTCGGTTAATTTGAGGAGGCATTGCAAAGTTGAAAGTTGAAACAGTACATCCAAGTTCAAACGGCAGTCTGGTGACAATATCAGGTGTACTGATTGCACTGCTGATCCCCAAAAAAAATCATCCAAGGTGAAGAGAAAATTATAATAATAAACTTAAACAAAAGATACGCAATCTTCCAGTATGCTACTCCTCTCTCATGAATGCCTTTCAGAACACTGGGACTTTGTGTACTAAATGATCATGTTGCTTTTCAGTCTAGTCGCAATACTGCTACTTCTTAGAAAAATCACTAACTAGGCAATTCTCCTATCTAGTCCAAGGGCATAAGCAAAACAGGTGAACACTTCTGTGGCAACAGAATCCAGCATGAGAATGGAAATAATACTCGAAAGGCTATGTATCAGATTTTGGAACAACTGGTTGCTGAATCCAAAGATCATGTATCAGATTTTGGAACAATTGGGTACATCTATCTTTTCCTGTCTCAATGTTGTCTATGCTTCCGACTATGTAATTTTATAGACAGTTACAAATCAAATTGACAACAGTGATATGCAGATTGTAGGATCACATGGCAATCCCTAGTTGTGCCGTGCATGGCACCACATTTAAAGAAAAGTTAATGAGGGATAGTTAAATTGATTCACCATGTCCATGTGTTTCACTTTTTAGAACTTGCCTAGCAGGTAGCAGCAAACAGCATTGGTGACTAATTCATGCCATACAAAAAAAAAATTATGCCAATTGCCAGCCAAGTGCTCTCACTGTCTCACACACCAATGCTTCAAACATACTTATCATAATATGGCATCATTGCTTAATTTTTAATGATCGGCTTTACAAAAGGGTATGCTTGCTGGTATGAATTTGTGTAGTACAAGTAATCATGATCACAGTAAGCAGTCAAGTTACCAAAATAAATGAATAAATGTTCAATTACATTGTGGGGCCATTGTAAGCTTGGGACTTGGACGACCTTAAATCTGTACATCGCTGAAACAGCATGTCCAACTTCAAATGACAATCTGATGATGCATATTATCACGACTAAGGGGTACTGCTTATACTAGTGAGCAAACAGTTCCCTTGGGAGGACAAGTAGAAATTACACCAAACAATGGCGCAGTCCTCAATATGGCATACTAATAACAAAAGGTACATGGCTATCCATTAGCTACTCATCTCTCATGAAATGCCTTTCAGCACACTGTTTAGGAATCCATGTTGTTGGATCTAGGAAACAACTAATACCTATGCAAAATAGTAAATTTTGTTTAACGACGAACTCAAGACATGTGTGGAGGAACTCAGTCACTATATGAACAAAGAAATGTTCTTGGACCATTGACTGCAACTCCAAAACTTGCATATCACTCAAACAGATGGACAACTGCTCTTCAGTTAGTCACAACATTGCTACTTGTTAAAGGTGAGTTTTTTTTAAGGTAGAGATACAAACAACTATCCCTTGGGAAACAGAAGCAATTATCCTCAAGTCCAAGGGAATAAGCAAAACAAGTGAAGAAGTGGCTAGCCTTGACAATACATAACTATTTACAGCTGACAAGATAAGATCTGACTCATGAAACCCTAACGGTAGCAAACACCCAACAATTGCCAAAACAATAATTAATTGACGAACTTTACTTGCCAGTAAGAGAAAATAAACAAGCCACAGATTTGTGCCACCGAACCCGATCAACATTAGCAGTACCATCAGGTCGCCGGCATCACAGCCAATCAACACATACTTAAACGTGCCGAGTTGCCGGCGACGAGATTTAAACAAACAGCAGCGAAGCCATAGCCACGGATATAGTTAATTAACACGTCTTTCACATGACACATGTAGCAGCAGTAACGAAAAGCAGCAGCAGACTAGTAGCACACCACAGGCCAGCAGCGGCAGCCGCCACCGATGGATTAATTATAGATCGGGTTGGTGGATATGATTGGAATTGAAGGGAATTACCCCAAGCTAGCAAGCAAGCACGCTACTTCTTGAGGCTGCCGCGGATGCCGGGCTTGGGCTTGGAGTTGGAGGAGGTGGCCTCCGATGCGACGGGGGTGGAGGAGTGGAGGTTGAGGAGCTTCTCCGGCTCGAAGGGGAGCTTGGGGTGGCGCGCCTCGTGGTGGATCTGCATCGACTTGATGTCGGGCGCCGAGGTGCGGCAGAGCGGGCAGGCCAGCTTCGCGTGGCCGCCCTTGTCCTGCCCCAGCCGGTCCGCCTGCCCCGCCTTCCCGCCGCCACGGTTCGTCGTCGCCGCGTCGATCTTCGCGGCGATCTCCTTCGCCGTGTGCTTCTTAGGCTTCGCCTTGCCCGTCATCGCCGAACCGCTCCCCTATTCTCTCTGGCCGCCGCCGCCGCCGAGCCCTTCCTAACCCTACTTGCGTTTGGGTTCTTCGCGGGGATGTGCGAGAGGATGGGGACGGACCGGGGCCGCCAATTATTAGGATCCTGCGGGTGCGCACGGCTCCTCCCCGCGTCGGTAGCCGTGCCCCCATCCGCCGTCGGATCTGGAACTCGCGGTCCTGATGGTATGGGCCCGAAATCCCAGGGTTGTGTCTCTGTATCCGGGAATTGTTTAGCGTACGTACGAGATAAAGATGCGTTCTAAAATAAAATATTTCGTTAGTGCTTTTCCAAAAAATATTTCGTGTGTGGGCCTTACCTCGTATGCCTGATACTTCCCGTGGTCATTTTTATCTTCAATTAAACTAGGATTGTGTCCGTGCGTGCTATAGAAACATTTATAATTAAATATATGAAGTATTGAATAAAGACAATAATAATGTGAAAATAAACATAAATATTAAAAAAATATTTAATCCAAAAACTTAGTTACTAAATAGGATTGCGCATGTACATTTCTAGGGGGAAGCAAATTCCTTCTTTAAGCTCAAATCTCCAACATATGAAGTATTTCTTTGCACGCATATTGTAATACAAATCATTGTCCATAAAATGGCAATTCAAGCACATTATAACCTTTAAATTGGTCATGACATTCAAGCACATAAATTGATCCCCCGCGGATGCCCCGCTAATGTACTCATGTTACATGCAGCCAAGCACGCGAGTTGCTACAATGACAAAAAAGAATATCCAGATTACACAAAATGGAATTAAAAATAACTAAAGCTGGAAGGATCCAAAAATCACAGCCGGCGTTCCGAGGACTCAACCGTAATAGTTTGCCATGAATTCTTATACCTATATGTAGTTGACATTGTGGAATGAATCCATGATGGAATCCATAAGATAATCACACTAAGCAAGGTGCGGTCCAGCTAACATGCCAGTTATCTGTCATGTTATCCGCCATTTATCTGTCATGTTATCCCTCTGCAAACAAAAAGAAAAAAATTATGTTGCATTTATCCGAGCAGACGACATTCATTGCCCCAACCCAATCTACATATAGATTGTGAAACAAAAACTTCCATGCCACTCTGGACAAAAGACCTGACGAAAATGCATCCTCACCCGGCTTCCCTTGGCAAAGCTTTAAAAAAAAACATAGCTACCAATTAGGAGACAAATTGCTATAGACAAGAAGGAATGTACTCAAGCAAAAACTAATGGCTGTTATGCAAAATCAAAGTAAGGCATATGCTTTTACATAAAACCCTACATATAAAACATTGGCAGCAAAGGGAGCAAAGCACATACGTACTGGTCCTTGCCTAATGACAGGGTTAGCAGCTCCAAGCAGTAGCTATGCAGTTGCTTTGTTAAATGTTGCTGCTAATTAGGCTCACCATCTTGACTACATGAATAAATTCTACTACTCCTACAGGAACAAATAACTATTGTTGTGTACCATGATAGCTCACTAATAACTATTAGGACAAAAACAAGTGTATTATGATATTACGTAATGATAATGTTGAAATGCTCTCTCGAACCATATGTTTGCCAAACCTGGCAGTCAGGCATCTCCCATGGGATCTCCTTTGCTCTGCGCCTCCTCAACTACAATGGAACAGCCATCATGCCCAACGCCTTAGCCTCTTAGCCTCTTCCAGTTCGAGGCATGCTCACTAATTGAATGAGAGTGCAGTTGAAGGAACACCACACACTAAGGCGTCCCTTGCAGCCAGAAAGCAATGGCAGAAGAGTGGAACCTACAGGTTCTGAAATGAATTAACAACAAAATAGGAAACATATAATAAATGGATCATTTCTGAAACAAAGGTCATTTCAGGAATAGTGTGACCCAGACAGCACACATATGAATGAATGGCCTCACCTAATATCTCAAAGGTTTTCGCCTACCGTGGTGCTCTCACTGTCTCACAGATGGTAATTGAATGGCCAAAAGCTGGTTTGTCCCTTCAAATGAACAAATAAGTTCCAAATTAGTTCACCTTTTAGCTATATGGAATCAGTGATTGATTAGTGAGAAAGATATACCTTGACTTACCAGAAGCAAATTGAAGCTATATTACAATCCAGTGTGACTGACAAACAAGAAGCAGATAAAAACTAAAGCACCCAATGTGAGATGTAGAAATTTTCAAGATTACAACATGAATTATTTAAACTAACTTGAACAGTAACACTATTTATCTCTGGCATACAATGTTAACCAAAAGAAATTAATTCATGCCACCATTAGGATCTTCAGCACACAAGATTGATAGAGGCAAAGGTGCACAATCAATTTTCCAAAAAGAAACTTGGACCTTAAATTATAATCTTAAACTATATGTAAAGCCATGTTGTATCTGTAAATCAGGATCAATCCTTCCAAAGACGTGGGAAGTACAGATAAGGCCAGGCGTAAATAATATATTGTACCATTAAAGATTGTCATAACCAGCTTTGCTTTAAGTTCAGATGGTGTAAAATGAAGGCATTGAACTGTCAGCAAATTATGAAATTTCAAATTTAAAGAGGACAAATTGTACTGAATTTTCAATTTATAATAGCTGCATAGGGCAAGCTATGATCTATGGTGTATATAGTTGTTCCTACTGAATTGATGGGTCTGCCATATAAACCTCCAAAACAAAAGACAGTAGAGAAAACAATACGGCACTTTCTTGCTCATCACGAATTTTCCTGGAAAAAAAATAAACTACCTCGTGTCTGATAAAACTTCAATCAGCAAATTCTTAAGTTTTGTGAGGACATGCAAGACATACTTAGAGGACCTGAGAAATCCGTCGCTTCATTGTGAGTTAGTCTGAATATGTAATCATCAAACCATCAGCTAAAAGTCAGTCTCTAAATAGCAATTCCATGAGAGACCAGTGATTGGAAGGAGGGCTCACTGACCTTTGCAAGGATTCACTAAATCAAACCCTGAAGAAGCAGTTCTCAGCGACTCAGCCGTCCTGTACATCCTTTGTGGCGGCCGTCGTCCTCCACGGCAGAAGCAGTCCGCAGCTGGACTCCTAGAGTCCTCGTCCACTCGTTGAAGAACAAGATGAACCCTAGCAAGATACTTCCATCCGTGGCCACCAAATTGCAGCACAAGGAGACACCATGCCTGTATGCATCATGCATATGTAGGTCGTAGAAGCATCAAAGTGGAAGCATCCATGCCGACAAGAGGAGGGGCGAAGGATGATAATCGAGCGTCTTTGTGTACCTGTAACTGCCAAGGATCATAATTAATGTTCAGGTAATTTGAACTGATATGTATTGGTTCCTCTCGGTGCTCTATAAACACATCTATTCATTTCCTCTTCTTCTTTTCTCACTACTAAATGGATATTTTCTTGATGATATGACCATGCTATGTGCTTGTAAAATAAAGAAAACACAATGACACAATGGCAAAATGTCTTAACTATATACTAAAGTATAAACCTCAATCGGTACCTTGGTTCTGATTGGTTGATTCCCAAATAGGTGATTGGATTGGCCGATTCCCTAGTCTCCTCCCCTTGCTGTGTTCTGTAAAGAAATATATAAGGCAGTATAATTAGGATTATACTAACCAGATTAGTTGATCGAAAAAGAAAGAGGTAAAGATGTTGCCTAGAACTCATGGAGTCACGTTCTCATGGACTGACGGAGGCATCATTGGTGATCGTCTTCTCAGCTTCTTGTGAATCGGATCAAATCAAATCGAGCGGGTGTTTCTGGTACTTACCCCTGCTTGCCATGGATCAAATCAACGGCTCAGCTTCAAGTACTCGCCGACGAAGCCGGAGCGGAGAGAGGCAGGGAGAGAAGAGCAGAAGCAAGGAATGGTTGCCGGGAAGCAGCAGCAGCCGCAGCAGCAGGGCGTGGTGGTAGCGGCGAAGCCAGGCGTGGTGTGGCGGCTATGGCGGGTGGTAGCGCCGTGCTGGACATGCTGCGGCGGGACTTGTCGTTGGGCCGCAAGCTCACCATGGACCTCCTCCTCCTCCACCACCGCAAGATCACGGGGAGGGCGCTCGGCGAGATCTTCCTCGCCTTCCACCATGGCAACCACGGGCGCCACTCCCCCACCTTCTCCTGCATCGACGCTAGCGCCAACTCCAGCGTGGGGGTGGGCCCTTCTCATGCCGCACGCTCGAGCACATGGTAAATGAAGAGCTTGCGGTCGGAGAATGAGTACCGTGTGCGGGGCTGAGGGAGGCTGCGGCGGCAGGCGAAGCGAGGATGCAGGGGCTGCGCCTCCACGCCTATGCATTCTAGATTAGGAGGAGAGGACGATGACGTGCGCATGGCCCACTTGTCGGTGTGGACCGATCGTAGGTGGCCGGATGCTACCGTGTGTTAGTGGATGGTCCACGGTGCACTATGTCCACGCGAAAGGGTATGGCCTTCATCTAATGTGATCCGTTGATTTTGGATCTAAAGGTCGCAGCTCCATCTTCTTCCTCCCATCCAAACCGACGATGACCAGTCGGTGGCGCCATTGTCGTGCATGGTTGGAGTTCATCGGAGAAGAGCTAGAATGATGTATGAGCAACGGATTTCGATGGAAAATACAGAAAACGAAAGAGGATGCAGCGGGGATCTCATTTTGAATGTTAGAAGGGGTCATGGTGGTGTGGCTTGACTGAGTCATGGGCACCCCCATCGGCCGCGCGAGGAGGGCCCTCCTCTTCATGTGGGCTGCGGCGTAACACCACTCGCCGGGTTGGATTGTCACCTCGTGGAGGTGTAGTACGACATAGACGGTGTTGCCGTCGCGGTTGTTACGGCAAGTTGGCAGAGATGGTGGCGCCGGGTTGTAGGAGACGATGGCACCGGGTGTTGGAGGAGTGGAGACGGTGGCGCGGGGTCGAGGCGATGTCGGCGTGGGGTCGAGGCGATTGCGTGGTCGGGGCGAGGCAACAACGAATGTGTGTTGAACGTGATGAGGGAGGGCACCTAGGGTTGGATTGGAGGGCCAGAGAGGGAGGCGTGATCGTCGTAGGAGGTGAGGGATGTCTCAGAGGGGATCGATCGGATCAACGGCGTACATGATGATTGAGGCCGCGTCGCGAGGCCACGGAGGGACGATATGCGATAGATGGCGGACCGACGGACCGAAAGGTGAACAACATACGACGTTTTTACTCGGTTTTGCTTTTTTTAGCTGTAGATAAAAGGAAAAAACCAAGGAAAAAAGTGATGAAAGAAAGTAACAACACCAACTTCCAATGAACAGCCCTCCAAGGTCATTAGGGTTTGCAACCAGAGATGGTGATCGGGGAGATGGCAGTAGGAGGTAATAAACTTGATGATGGAATCGACAGGAGCAATGGCATTGAGAGGTTTGTGCTAGCATTGGTTGCGAGCCGAGTTCCATCTGTGCAGAGGCAAATGTGAACATGCGAGGTCGTGCCAATAAAGTGCTTGACTTGAGAGACGAAGAAGATGATATCATGGAGCCAGATATTGGAGCTAGGAAGAGGTAGGAGGCCACAAGCAGGCCACTCCACTGCTAGAAACCATCGTAGGGGCAAGAGCAAGAGACAAGCTTGTTATTCATGCTAGAGAAGAGGAGGCGCCTGGATAAGATTTCCTTTTAAAAAAAGGTAAAACATATATAAGAGGGCCACTCGATTTAGAAGGAGAGGAAATGTAAGAATCAAAATAAAAACCAAAAAAGAAAAAGAAATAAGATGAAGAAGTAAATAAACAAGCACCTTGTCTTCTCTTATGATGAATCCAACTTCAACCAGCCTTGTTTGGGTTAGGAGTTAGGATTCGGGTCGGGGAAAGGGATGTGTGGGTGCCAAAATCTAAAGGAGATGGGACGGGGAAGGATATCGAATCGCTGGTAGCAGACAAGCAGTGGATGTGGGTTGTATTAGGAAGCGGTGCCAGGGGTGCCATCGGTGTCATGTCGTAGCAGTGGTCATGTGGGTGTTGGAACTGGTGGCGATGATGCCATCGGATCAGGAAGGGCAGAGTTGAGGGGGAGGGGGAGCTCAAATCTAAAAGGGGTGCGGTGCAAGGAGGGGAAAGGGGAGAGAGTAGGTGTTGGTGAGGCAAAGGCTGACAATGATGATGCTGCCGAATCGGGAGAGGTAGAGTGGAAGGTGGAGGGGAGCTCAGATCTGGAAAGGGTAGAGTGCGAGAAGAAAAGGGGAAGGAAGAGAGAGCCAGCACTGGTGAGATAGAGGCTGGTGCCAATGACACTGTCGTATCGGGAGGGCGGCTAGCGGCGATGACCGGATCTGGAGGGGCATAGTAGAGCTTAGATCTAGAAAGGGTTGGGTGCAGGAGGAGGGGAAGGAAGAGATGCAATGTGCCGATGTCGCTGCCAGACCGAGAGGGATATAGTGGAGGGGATGAAGCTCGGATCTAGAAGGTGTGAGGTGTGGGAGGAGAGGAAGAGAGAGCTAGCGATGGTGAGGTGGAGTCTCGATGGGGGCAGGATGGAGTAGGTGTGCGGAAAAATAGTGAAGAGGCTCTTGCATTAAAGTTAACACGAGAGGCCTCTCCGACTAGTCACGGCCTTTGGAAAAAGAAAAACAATTTCAAAAAAAGAAAAAGAAAAACAAATTGGATGCATATAGCTAGGATCCGGGTCCTTTCATCCTTTGTGACCGATAAATGCATAGGATAACTGTTCCAACAGTGCAGCATGTCAGTATGCTACGGCCTTCTACCCTAATTAATCACTGATTACTGTTCCATATCGACCACACTGAGGAGGATATGAATCCCCTTTCGAAATACTGCATCCCAAATGAGTCTTAGCATAATTCTAGGTTGTTGTTATGCACCTCACATGTTGCTCATGCAATGGATACCCTCGTTAATACTCCCTCTACAAAGAACGGAGGGAGTACCAAACACTGGAAGCACCTACAGTCCTCTACAAAGAGTAGAAATTAAAACTGCCCATGCTATTATCAATGCATTGCAGTCTTCTTGATAGCAGGGAGTTTTCGCCAGACTCATTTCAGTCAAGTTCATTCGATTCTCTACGCAAGAAAACATTATAACTTCTGAAGAAGGCGTAGCGGCAGAGAAGCAAACCACTGAAAATTATTCCTTCTGAGAGATCGAGACTGGAAATGATGCTGAAGCGTGAGACCACTCGCTAGTTCATCTTTAAAACTTTCCAACTAGGTAAATAAGCAAGTCGTTGTAGTAAAGAGAAACTGGCAAAGGCCAATTTCGGTAAAACAGACCACTATAGCAATTCTAGAACGACAAATGGCGACAACCTCTTATTTTCCATCAGAAGATCAGTACATCTCATCACAGTGGCAGCTCGCCGCTGTCCGCTATGATAACCTTGCTCTTTGGTTGCCCGCTCTGCCGGCCTTCAGCTTCAACCTTGTAAACAACATCCATTCCAGATAGCACCTTGCCAAACACAACATGCTTCCCGTCCAACCTAGCACACACAAAAAGAAAGGTCGGAAATAATTAGCATACATCTTGAACAGATTAAGACAATGTTCAGTCGAAATTGGAGACATTAAGTTCACTATAACAAATATATGTGAAAAATTACTTACCAGCTTGTGGTCACAGTGGTGATGAAAAACTGGGATCCATTTGTATCTCTGCCAGCATTGGCCATGGACAGAAGGCCTGATCCAACAACCAGTCAACCAATAATTAATGGATTTAACAAGCTAATACTTGAATTAAAACATTCCTAGGCATAAATGGGATTTTTCAAGAAAACAGCTAATCAAGGTCCTAGAAAACCACTCAGACAAATCATATCTAAGTCAATAATGACAACAGGGTCACATATTTGATCACCTGGTCCAGTGTGCTTGATCTTGAAGTTCTCATCAGCGAACTTCATGCCATAGATAGATTCACCACCCCTTCCATCGCCAAGAGTGAAGTCACCTCCTTGGAGCATGAAGCTGGGGATAATTCTGTGGAATGTGCTTCCCTTGTAGTGGAGAGGTTTGCCACTCTTGCCAGTTCCCTTCTCTCCTGTATAACAAGAAAGTTGAGAGCTTAAACCATAGCCAAACAAGTGAATTGAGCCTATTTCACAGATTGTAGAACTATTCAGAGTTCAGTATGGGACCTCTTTTCGCTTTGTAATAAATAATGGCATGCTACACTTACATATGATGAATGCAAACACATGTTGTAATTTTATTGTTCATTTTCACTTTTCCCGTAAAATAAGAATAAGAATGTGGCAATACGCAAATCTGTTTGTTTTCTTGCTTGTTTGGAGAAGCATGCCTAATTTTAATTGGTTATAAACTACCTGAAAATAAGACCAAACTATTTTCTGCCACATGACAAAATGATTTTGTTTGCATGGTGCAGGTATTATTAAAGTCTGCCAAACATCCATGAGATTTATCGTCTGGAAAACAAAGGGAATGGGTAACAATAATGTTCATACCTGTGCAAAGCGCTCGGAAGTTCTCTGTAGGAAAAGTAGATGTAGGGAACATTAGTGTTTATCTTAAGATAAGAAAATAGCTATGCACTGAACAATAGGCGGAAAATACCTGCTGTTTTAGGAACAGTCTTCCCAAAAAGTCCCATGACAATCCGACCTATTAAAGTTCAGATCAAATTAACCACCAATGAGTCAATCAGTTAATAAGTGGATGAGTAATATTCATATACAAACAAACACCATATTGGCATTTCTCCTTAATATAAGTAAGACCAAAGAAATTTGATAATCCTAGTAGCAGTAATCACTCTGAATGGCATGCAACTGAAGCACATCACTTTGTACTGTAAGCATTGGTGGTAGACCAGATGACATCAATCCACGTGTGGGGAGCGCAAAGTCAGTAATGGAACCAAAATGGCTATGCAAGGTGACATCTAAAGCTGTCCTGTTACTTCACCTAGATATGGCATCGGGTGCTGATCTGACAGTGGAACAAGAGAGAGGAGCCACCACAAACCTGCGGGCTTGCCGTCAATCTCGATATCAAAGTAGACCTTGTGGGTGACCTCCGTCAGGTCCTTCTTCGCCTGAAACCCCGATAAATTTTTCCATGACGCATCCATATCGATATCCATACAGAAAAAACAAATCAGAAATCAAACACAACAGTTAGCTACTTGGATAGTTGGATCCGTATCTAACAGATTCAGACACCAGCGCAAGCGTCGCAGATAATCAAATCGACGAACAGCTAGAGCAGTAACGCGTACGAATCAGATCAGATCGCGGAAACAAACACGCAGATGGGGAGAAGGAGAGGTGCAAACTATGGGCGGGTGGGCAGGGGACGGACGAGGTTGATGAGAACCTGGGCGAGCGTCAGGGCGGCGGCGGCGAGCGCGAGCCACAGGCACACCGTAGCGGGGCGCCAGGCCGCCCGCGCCGCCGCGCTCCTCCTCCACCCGCTCGGCTGCATCACCGATCTGCTCTCCTCCTCCTCGTCGCCGCCGCCGATGAGGTCTACAGGATTTTACTAGATCTGGTTGTTCGCCACACACTGCACTGCAGTCCACGGGGGGCACGACCAAATATGGGGAGGAGAGAAGTCGCCGCGCTGGCTGACAGGTGGGGTAGACGCGAGACAGGGTCCCACATGTCAGTATGAGAGTTGGTATGCTCTGTTCATTTGTTAGGTTCAGGACAGGTTCAACAAAATTTTCATCGTTTCAAGAGAAACTCGAGTAACCTGGAAGAAACATGGTGTCATTGTTGATAAAAAGAAATATGAGCTTAAATTTACATTGAAAATGACTCAAACATAGGCGATGGAAATTGACTAGATCAATTCTTTCTTATATATTAAGCACCAATTTTTAGGGTTCTAGCCTAATGATTGTAGTGCTTTAGTAGCATCTTCAGATTCTGGGTTCGACTTCCGATGGGAGCAAATTTTCAAGGTAGGTTAAAAAAATCCTCCTCGCCGGTAAAGTTGGGGGAGGGGGGTCTGGGTTGTTCACCTTTCTTCTTAAAACAAAATCCCCCTAGTTTTTTTAATTAAGCACTAATTTTTTATCGCTCTCTAAAGAGAACAATAAGTAAACATAAAAAGTAGATAAGCAAGTAATTGTATCCGATCGAGATTGGCTCCAACCAACCAAATAAAACAGTTACTGACAACAATTCCACACACCACACTGAAAAAGAATCACGTTTGATTTTCTCAATAGGAGCGAATACAATGTGCTTCCATCAAAGACGTATATGTCCCGTCAAAGAAAAGGGGGATGTATGTGCACGGATCATCAGTTCATTATAATTACAGTTCATCATCAGGGAGCTGTCCGCTGTTAACTATGACGACTTTGGCCTTGGGCTCGCCAGTCGGCTGCCCTTGGGCTTCAATCTCGTGGACGACGTCCATTCCGTCCAGCACCTCGCCGAACACGACGTGTAGCCCGTCCACCTTCTTCGGCATCCTTTGCAAGAACAACAAACAGGCACGATCAGCCAGCACACAATCCATCTCAAAAAGGCGAAGCAAAAAAAAATCTCATGTAGAAATTGCAATTGTTCCGAGTGCCTAATGCTCATGGGCTCATGGCCATTCAGGAGGTTTTACCGGCTTCCTTTCACAGTGGTGATGAAGAACTGGGACCCGTTCGAATCCTTCCCGTAATTGGCCATGGACAGAGTACCTGCAACGCAACGCAGTAGTTGATCGGACACAGCTCCTGCTCCGTGGAAGCGTTTCTGGCTACAATAACTGGGAGTTGATGTTCATCGATCAAGCGGCGAAGGTTAGTCACCGGAGTGAGTGTGGTTGAGCTTGAAGTTCTCGTCGGGGAACACCGAGCCATAGATGGATTCGCCGCCGGTTCCGTTGAAGTTGGTGAAATCGCCTCCCTGGATCATGAACTCCGGGATGATCCTGTGGAACGTGGATCCCTTGTAGTAGAGAGGCTTCGCGGCCTTGCCAATGCCTTTCTCCCCTGCATACCAAGAGAAGTGGAGGTGCTACCGTTCACTATTCAAACGGATTTATACAGTGTTTTTAAAGATTCTTTTTGAACAAAAAAAATTAAAGGTTCTTGATATATTTGAGGAAGAGAGTGCAATATTTGTTAAAACAAGAATGTTCCTAAAAATATTTGTTCAATATTTGCCATGATGGTTAATAATTAGGAAAAGCATACCTGTGCAAAGCGCTCGGAAATTCTCTGTACAGGAAAAGAAAAGAAAAAGGTTAGCATTTCTCTCATCTCATAAGTCATGAGCAAAACAACAACACACATTTGTTGAACTGAACGAGTAGTACCTGCAGTTTTAGGGACCGTCTCCCCAAAAAGCCCCAGGATGATCCGGCCTATGATATGATATGATATGATATGACAACCAAGGATCATCCAAAAATTGATTAGAATTCAGAGCACGAAGCATCATCACTAATCGAAATGAAGGTCTCTCTAAGTCTCAGCATCGGATTTATTTTTGACAGTGTGTTCACCGTGCACGAACCTGTGGGCTTGCCGTCGATCTCGATGTCGAAGAAGGTCTTGACCGTGACCTTCGTCAGGCTCTCGTCAGGTTTAGTATGCGCCTGAACAACAACGCCGGCGAGCGCGAGCCACAGGCACAGCGCCGCCGGGCTAATCCTCCTCGACGCCATTGTGGATCGCCGACGAGCCTGCTGATCGAGGTTCTTCTTGTTCCCCCTCCTCCTGCAGCGTCCTCGATCGGGTGCTTATAAGGAGGCCTGCCGCGCTGGCTGACCGGTGGGCCAGGCAGAAATAGGGGATCGTCCTTGGAGTTCGCGGAGCTGTCGCGGGAGGATTGGCCATCTGACTGCTCAATTCAGTGCTTTATTCAGGCCATCGTTGATCTGAAGAAGGGCGCATATCTCCTGAAGTGCGGCAAGAGAGGGAACTCCAAATTCTGCGCCTTCATGCTATCATCTGTGAGTAATTCTAGTGATACGCGGATACGCCCTTGCAGATCATGATTCTATTTTTTGTTCTTAATACATGATCTATATACCTGGGGTGATAATTCTAAAGTTATAGGTACCTCATGACAATTAAACGATTATGATAACATTCGATTTTTACCAACCCAGATCAATATTTTTTTCTACAGTCTATTCAGCTAGAACTATCGAACTAGATGTTTATGCCTTGCGCTCTTTGAAATTGCTGATATGCCCTGTCACAGATAGACTGCCATGAGGTTCGAATAAGTTGGGTAGCAATTAATATATTATTCCGAACCAATTAGTTTCCGCATATTCTTTAGACTAGCAATTCCACTTGCTGAAATGTCACAGAACTGCATTTGAAGTTACTGCCACCATTCCAAGTTGCAATTCTAGAGCAGTCACATTTACCAGTATTATCCACTAATAGCCATACAACTATTTAGATTTATTTCAGTTTCAGTCAGTTGGTTCAGTGAGCCTCCTTCAGACTTGCTATCCCTCCATCTGTAATGTGTTCTGGGTGGTGTGGCCATTGTCCCTACTTGTACTGTTGCATGTTTTTTTTCATTCTGCCATGACTAATCAGAAGTGCTGCATCTTAAATTGTAATGCATGGGTTTGAATAATCAAGCTAGAAGAAGAGTAGTGAAAGACCTTGATATGCATCACCATTGCTACAATCTAAGAGACCAAGTTATAGTTCTCCATGAGATCAATTGTGTAGTATTCATTTTAAATGAGTATTCATCTGTGATCATCATACTTCAGTGTTGGCAGAGGGGCACTGGGCACGTGAGCAGCTCATCCTCACCTGATAATATTTTTTTTATATATTCAGTGTTATCATTTTTCTGTGGTCTGTGTCAACTTTTATCTTATAAGTCTTCATTCTATAGGTTTAGGTTTGTTCATTTTCAAGTATGTCGGTTTATTTTATTTTATTCTTATTATTTTTTAACTACAATGACCCTGTAGCTTCTCCAAGTCTTCCACCAAAAAGTTTTCTGAGGTTAATGTAAGTCTGTAACAAATTTCAGTTAACAGCAGCATATGGTTTTCTCAAGTATTGTTGTCAACCCATCTTATCAGTTCTTTCTCAAGTATTGCCATCAGCCCATCTTATCAGTTCTCCTTTTTGCAGTTAGTTTATAATTGAATAATAAATTTGGAGGAAAGCAGCTAGAGAGGCTAGAACCTTGTCCCTCTGCAGACTACAGGTCATTGAGGTTCATCCAGTTTTAAGTTTCTGTTTCAAATAAGAGGTTTCTTCAGTTTTCAGTCATGATTTTTGTCCAGTGTTTAGTTACATAAGGTATCATCTATGACAAACTATATACTAGCTTTTTGTTTCTTTAGTTAACACTTTTTATTTGGTAACACCTGAGATAAGAACATTTTTTTCCAATCCTATAGAGATGATACCTCAAGCAAACTATGCAGTGAAGCTACCTTTGGTTGTTTAAATAATTTATAATGGGAGATTGGGAAAGAATTTGTACAGTATTTGTAGTGTCAGTCTCTTTTATTTTCTATGCATGAAGGTTAAGCAATATCTTATGTTTTTCTAGGATCTCTAGATTAAACTATGTTGTTATGGCTACACTTGCTATCTTATCCAATTAAAATCGGTAACTGATCTCATAGTGCCTACTGAATTCCTTTTTATTACCTTTTGATGATTGCCTTCCTCATCAGTTGTTTATAGCAACGGTATTAGTTCATATGGCTTGGAATTGGCCATATTGGCCTACTTAAGTAATTGGAACCTAAGTGATTTTATTTTTTTTCTTAATACATGATCTATGTACCTGGGGGCGATAATTCTGAAGTTATAGGTACCTCATGACAATTAAACGATTATGATAACATTCGATTTTTACCTACCCAGATCAATATTTTTTTCTGCAGTTTATTCAGCTAGAACTATTGAACTAGATGTTTATTCCTTGTGCTCTTTGGAACTGCTGATATGCCCTGTCACAGATAGACTGGCATAAGGTTCGAATAAGTTGGGTAGCAATTAATATATTATTCCGAACCAATTAGTTTCCGCATATTCCTTAGACTAGCAGTTCCACTTGCTAAAATGTCACAGAACTGCATTTGAAGTTACTGCCACCATTCCAAGTTGCAATTCTAGAGCAGTCACATTTAACTGTATTATCCACTAATAGCCATACAACTATTTAGATTTGTCACACGACAAATGATGTTAGCATATTGGTGATCAGAAGTGCCTGTCAAGGTTTTCACTAATATATGATTAGGAAAAGTAGTAGCCTGATGTGTATGTTTGTGGCCATGTTTACACCCAAAACGACACCATTTTGGAACGGATAGCCATACAATTTGGTCCAATAGAACTACGAGGGGTCATTTTGTATTACAATTGTATAATTGCAGCTTATCATGTTATACGTATGTTATTATACAAAAATACACCTTTCAGTCATGGGAAAATAATTTTAATTCTCTTTTCAGGATGAGACAACATTCATATGGTATTCAAAAGGGAGGGAAAAATGTTTGAGCTTAAGCTCTGTGTCAGTTGTGGTTCTTGGACAGAAGACTGTACGCAGTTCATTTTGTAATGAAAAAGACATGTTCTCCATTATTCATTGCATACCAAAACTATTCTAAGGATTTCATAATTTTGCAGATAAAATTTCTGCGACAGCGTTGCCCGGATAAGGAGTCCCAGTCCTTATCACTTATTTACAAAAATGGCGAGCGATCACTTGACTTGGTATTTGCATTGCAACATTTTAAGTCAGTTTGCTTTGTAAGCTTGTACTGTCCATTTTTCCTTACTGGCACCATATCTTTTGTAAACTATGACCAGATCTTTTCTTCTTACAATAGTTGTGCATGCACTTCTTTTCCTGGCTGTTTTTGCATGTCTTATCTCGGCACAAATTTAATTCTTCATATAGGTGCATCTTGATTTCAGTAACCTTTGTGACTGCTGGATGAGCTTATAGTGAATTTTGGATATTTAGCTATGATATTAACACCTACCACATTTGCTTGTTAGCTTACTTTCTTTTCCTTTTCAGACATTGTTGGCTAATTGGCAAGGTACGGGCCCCTCACAGATTCTGTAATCGCCCTGCAGGCCAACATTTTAGCAGGAGGGTTTACCAATTTTTTAACTGAAACAACAACTCATTGAAATGCCATTCTCTTGAAGTATAATGTGATTTTTTTATCTTTTCTCAGTCAAATCATTCTCTGCATTTCAGGTGATTTTTTCAGTCAAATCATTCTCTGCATTAGAAGGTACTCGCCCAAATCATGTCAGCTTTAGTGTGGACTCTTTATTGTTTCTATTTATTTTGGAAATTTTGAAAGCATGGTAGTGTGGTACTATAGTATGTATGAATTTCCAAGACAAACTATCTGGGGTTTATTTGCAAACTATTGCTGTAGCAAAAAATTATGGTTCATGCCTCCTTGTCAATGCAATTATGGTCCTTGCCTCCTGGTCAATGCATTGCTCCATTATCTATGTGTTTTGGTAGTGATAAGAAATGGCACTCTAGAAAAACTAGAGTATGCAAATGAAAACTGTGTATAAAATTGAGCAATGCATATTTCCCGTAGCCCATAGGCCATGAAAGCCTGTAATATTTCAGAACGAATGTTAGTTATGTATCATGCTGAGTCTAAAAAGCAAGCATTCTTTAAGGTGGTAATAGCTAAAAATATTGAACATACATGCATAACCAAAGCATTGTGGATGTTAATCCAAAAACAAAGTTGCTCTTCATATTCCATCTTTCTAGGGTCAATCTTCTCCAGCCATTTTATCAGCATTCTGGGACACAAAGGGACCATCTGTAAAATGTAAATCAAGTTCTTTAACAAGTTTGCATCTTCTGGTGTTTGCAGTGGGGGCCTCATATTCAGGTACTCAGACACAACCATCTGTTGTTGACGAGATGTATTCAATGCCTCCACACGGTGGACAAGCAGAGACACATGCCTCTACGGAAGAGGATGGTAAATGTTGCACGTGCTTCCTTCATGCTATTATTCTACCTGTGTTAATAGGTTTGTCTCATCACTCATGTGCCAATGTTGCATTAGATTGCGATGAGAACATCATATTTGAGGACGACAAGGAAGAGGAAGATGGGCACCTTTTTGGAGGCCAAGGTACACCCTGCTGCATCTAAGTGACGCTCAACTTATCTTGTTTCAAAAATCTAACACTTCATACTCATGCTAATGATTAGAACCTGATGATTGGGAAGCTGATGAGGATGTGGATCTTGAGACGGCGAATGAAGATCCCAACGAACCTGATGTACCGGATCCATACGATGCGGTTTATGCCAATGTCCGTAACGAGACGCACATGCTCAAGCCAAAGGATAACTGCGAGCACTGCAATGCAAAGAAGTGTGAGTCCGAGCCACCTGGATTCTGTTGTCGTAATGGAAAGATTCATCTTTCCACCCCCGAGACACCATTGGAACTCGTGAGACTGTGGTCGAGCTCGGACACTGATGCTAGGCATTTCCGTGCAAACATCAGATATTTCAATGGTCACTTCTCTTTCACTTCTCTTTACTGTAAACTTGATCGTTTGACCACCGACATGAGAAATTGTGGAATTTACACATTTTGTGCCCATGGACAAATCTACCATAACATACGATCATTTGGTAAAGAGGATGGTCACGAACATTGACACCTTGAGCTTTATTTTTACAACGACGATCCGTCACTTGAGCATAGGCTCCGCAAGTGCCGTGAGAAGTCTACCCAAGAAGGTAGGGAGGTCATCTAGAGGCTAAAGGATATCTTACATGGAATTAATCCCTACTCAGAGAATCTTAGGAGTATGGGTCAGGTTGACAACCTTGAGGATTACCATGTCGAGTTGAACCTTGACCAACGGCTGGACCAGAGAACTTGACCAACGGCTAGACCAGAGAACATATAACGTGCCATTAACATCAGAGGTTGCTGCCGTTTGGATTGAGGGTAGCGAGCGTCGGGGCCAGTTCGATAATAGTGTTGTCCTCCAAGGAAAGGATAGATCGATCCATGGCATTCGGTCCTATCATGGGTGCTATGACGCTCTCTCATACTCGCTGTTCTTTCCAAGAGGTGAGCTCGGGTGGCACAACTGCATTCCAAAAGTTAGTGTGACTGAGGTTGAAGTCAATAAAGCTCGAGCGATCCGCAAGGCGCGTGCTGATGGTGGTGGTGACGATGATGCTAGTAAATTCAGATGTCTTTATAGTGTCTTTAAGCATCTTGCAATGATTTTGGCAGCTAGGAAGTTTGGTAACAGCTATCCAAACAGGCGGGCATTCCGCTACTTCTAGATTTTTCTTAGTATAATGCAAGAGTAATATAGTTTTAAACCACATTTTGGCAGTTTTTTTAAACAAACCAGCACGATAATGTGCCTATATTTGTATTAATAAAGGAGGGAAGCTTTTAAAGTATTTGGTGTCATAAGCCTGTTAGTTTACCGTATATACAAAATTCATAACTAATCAGAGTAACATACAACTATACAAAGAGCTAGTTTACCGTATATACAAAATTCATAACTAATCAGAGTAACATACAACTATACAAAGAGCGTTGGAATGCCATCTCCCTCTTCCCCTTCCTTTTTGGCTAGCGTCCCCTAACCACCGTTGAGCAACCAAACAAGCAACCAAACAGTCCTCACGAGAAATCCACGTCGGAATGAACAGGGTGGCCTCCACGACGCGAGACATGGTTCTCAACGTTTTCGCCTCAACCGTGCACCACATGCGGCTGCCTCCTGCAAACTGCATGAGTAATTAGAGGCAACAATGTCATTTCTAATAATATGTCTAAGATTTGCTAGAACTAGAAGTGCATTTATTTAGGGGTATATGGAGTATGCTTACACATTTAGCAATGTAGCATGTATTAATTCTATAATATTTGTATAGCTCGTACACACTAGCCGCATTTGACTTACATGCCATCTCAAATTTTCATTTTATGTTAAATAAGGAGTTTAAATCGAGAAAGATGACATAAATAACAGGGGCATGTGCCCCTTAAGTAAACCTATTCACAACATTTGATCATTATGGTAATCAAAGTTGGCAAGAAGGTTCAACCAACGTCAAGCAAACAAACACTTCTCAGGAAGGTATCCACATTGGGATGAACAGGGCGGCCTCCGCGATGCGAGACAGGATTCTCAACGTAGAAGAAAAGAGATCATATCAATCGCTGTTTGTTTGTTCATCAGTCCAATTTTCCAAGTAAGAAGTACATAAACAGAAGTCATTATACTCAAACTCAAACACAAACCAGCTCTGACCAAATAAAAAACAAGACCACACTGAAAACTAACACTCATGCTTCCATCAAAGATGGATCGGATCACTACAGCTCATCAGACTTGGGCAGCTCCCCACAATCAACTATGACGACTTTGGCCTTGGGGACACCAGTCGGCTGGCCTACAGCCTCAATCTTGTGGACAACATCCATTCCACTAAGCACCTTGCCAAACACAACGTGTATCCCGTCCAACTTCTTCGGTAACCTTTGCACAGAGAAGCAACAAGCACACGATCAGCAACAAACAGTAATCTCAAATAGGAGAGAAGGAAAAATCTTTTGCATAAACTATAATGATGCTTGTGGTGATTAAAAATGAAGGACCAATGATTCTCGAGGACCATCTGGAAAAGATTTACCGGTTTCCTGGTACGGTGGTGATGAAAAACTGGCATCCGTTTGTATCTTTCCCATAATTGGCCATGGAAATAGTACCTGCAACGCAGTTGGACATCAGGCATCAGCGATCGCTGATCGACTTGCTCGCTGTGAATATCTCTTGCTACAACTAAGGTTTCAAGCAGCGTAGTTATGTTAGTCACCAGCTTCAGCGTGACCGAGCTTGAAGTTCTCATCAGGGAAAATCTCGCCGTCATAGATGGAATCGCAGCCCGTTCCGTCGCCGTTCAAGAAATCACCTCCCTGGATCATGAATCCTGGAATGATCCTGTGGAATGTGGACCCCTTGTAGAAGAGTGGTTTACCGTGCGAGCCCAGTCCTTTCTCTCCTGTATAACAAGAGAGTTGTGAGGACATGGATCAGAAAGAAAGCCCATTCCTTTTTTTTTAACAAGTATATTTGTTGATTAAACTTTTGAGACATATATGATGGTTAGGAAGCATACATACCTGTGGAAATTGCTCTGAAGTTCTCTGAACAAAGAAAAAAGACAGTTAACCTTTTCGCTCATGTCATCACAAGAAAACCAACACCCGCATTTGTTGAACCAAACAACATAATTAAATTGCTAGTACCTGCTGTTTTAGGAACAGTCTTCCCAAAGAGTCCAATGACAATCCGGCCTATGACGACCCGTGACCATTCAAACGTTAGTTAGATGGGGGCATCAAGTATCAGGAACCAGCATACATACACAAATAAAGATAATACAACTAGGGAGGCAAACTAAGGCAGCCATCTTAAGATACCAAAGCCGGCCAATCTTATCAACCTCAATTTTTGGCAATGGTGAGGAAGATCATGATGAAAGAAACTTCTTGTTGCATATAAGAACATTATCCAACCATAAGCATGGCGATGGCGATGGCGATGGCATAGCATGCACAAACGGAAGAGATCAGAGGAGGAAGCCGCCGGCGCAAACCTTCAGGCTTGCCGTCGATCTGCATGTCGAAGAAGACCTTGTTGGTGACCTCGGTCAGCTCCGCGGCTGATTCTCCATGTGCCTGTGGACAGCGGAGGCATGCATCAACGAAGGGATCTCAGGACGATGCATGCAGATGGATGGATGGATGGATGGATGGACGAGACGAGCACCTGGGGTAGCATCAGGGCGGCTGCGCCGAGAGCCAGCCACAGGCACAGGGTGACGGGCCTCGCCGCCGTGCTCCTCCTCGTCCACCCACTCGACATCGTCATCGCCGATCACCTATGGTTCCTCCTCGTCGCCGATCACTCTGCTCGCCGATGAGACTCAACTTCTTCTTAAGTTCCAATTCTTCAGCGTCCACGGTCCTTGCAAAGAGGAGGCCTGACCGGTGAGCCAGTGCGTAAACTTGAAGGGTCTGTGGGTGCTGATCGCCCTG
The DNA here is from genome assembly GCF_000263155.2 of Setaria italica. Taxonomy (NCBI): domain Eukaryota; kingdom Viridiplantae; phylum Streptophyta; class Magnoliopsida; order Poales; family Poaceae; genus Setaria; species Setaria italica. The sequence continues at coordinate 39,121,020 of NC_028453.1, read as the reverse complement.
GACCGCACAATGAACTCATGCAACTGCCTGTTAGCTACAAATAGACTCTTGGCCAGTATTACAGCAAGGATAAGCAGATCACGCGGTAATCGCAGGTCACCATAACACAATTAACACCACCATGTGGCCCAGGTCCTCATATTGGATTTTGTCCTTTTGTTTTCAACTTGAATTGAAATTGCACCGATTCAACAAGTGTACAACTTGTCCACAAAAGTTCAGTACAACAGAAGAAGTAAAATGTGATATACTTACTAGCTATGTCCTAAGTCACTGTCCTCTTGGTTTTCACTTGCATTGCGTTGCACCGGGTCAGCAGGTTCACAACTTGTCCAATACAAGCGTAGTACAACAGAGTAACTGGAAAGTGATCTACTAGCTATATCCCAAGTCATTGTACACAAACTACTGATATGCAAAAACAAGAATCATCAACCGATGCAGAAGTTTGCTTCGCTTCTCTCCACTAGCGAATTTGGTGTGCATTTACTGTCAGCAGCTGGTAATCAAAATACCACCATGCCAGCAGGATAGTTGCCTCGCAGATAACAGACAAGCATTTGCTCTCCAGGTCCCAGACCCTCAGTCTTCAGTCTTTAGATGCACTGGCAGCTGGCTCTTTCTTTTCACCATACCTCTGCATTCGAATTGCAAGCAGAGCTTAGTAAGCGATGCATGATGAATAATGAATTATAATCCACCAAATTTCGGATCATTGATTTCGAATTTCAGTCAATTCTAGGGAGCATGTATTGTCAATTGACATGATGTAAAACCATTGACCTCAAAATAAATGGTGGTGGGTCAATGTACTGTATAATACCAAGCAGATAACTGAATCAAATTACTGCAATTTCCAAGCTCCTAATAAGTTCCTCTATTTTGATACCGGTAACTTAGAAAATAAACTAGGGGTGAAGCGCAAAGACTCTTAACTCAGTTCTGATTGCTTCCAAGGCACCAAGCTAACAAGCAGCAATGCATCACTGGACCATGAACTGGTTATTATTGATTAGACCTAGACACAATCAGCAGAGTAACCACTGGCCACTGGGCATAAATTCACTTTGAGAAACCCTGCTACTGTGCTACAAAGCATGATCTGTGTAACTTTCATGCAGCAAAACTAATCAAAACAATTCAGCAACATAGAGGTCTCACCTGCTTTCCAAAGGTGAACGGGACATACTTGTACTTGATCATATGCATTATCTGTCGCTTCATTGTCAGGAAAAAGAGCACAATCCAATAACAGAGAAGTATTGGCCAGAAGACAGGAACGTCAAATACAGAGAAGAAGGTCATGACGAAAGCAATGCAAAAGGCTTTCGTGATAGCATACCTGAAACAAGATTAATTGGTTAACATAGTTTCAACAGAAAAAAAAAAGGGACAAAAAAGGACAGAAATTTACTAGCTAGTGAAACACCAAAGGTTGACTGAGTAGGCTAGTAACATGATGTTCCTAATTTAGTCTACACTTCTGAAGAAGCAGATTGTTCCCAGGAAACAGCAAATGGCTATCAAAATTCAGCTTGATGGGAACCAGAGAGCAGTGCCAAAATATTTTTCATGGTTATTTTCAGCAAATGATGCCTTATATTAAACAATTATACTAATAATTTTTCATGGTTATTTTCATAGGTTACAAATATTTAATACGAAATTGATCTTTGATTTACAAAACTGTACCAAAAGTAATCATGAAAAAATTCGAATGTATTTTTCTAACGTAGAGCATCATGTTATAAGTCCATGGACAAAAATCTGAAATTAAAACTCAATTTGTACGCGAAGAAACAAAAAAGAGAAATCTAATTAAGGGGTAGATTGGACCAAATGAAATAGTTTGGGGGAGTAAAATGGACTTTTTCCATTTCACTATAAAAATAGAATATCAAAAGGTGAACTGTTACTCAAAAGAAATAAATTTACAAAAACAAAACAGTTCCACAAGGAAATGGAGCCTGTATTTCTTAGACAAATGCATCACAAAAACTCTGCATAGCAGTAACTATTAAGAAATTCGATGGAGTGCTAAAAAGAACGTACTATGTTATTTTCATAGGAATCAATATTCATTGGCACTAGCTAGGATATCCCCTGCCATCTATTTATTTATTATTTTATCCCATGGTGCACACATAACATCAGTCAATGAAATTTATATGGCTCTAAGCCTCGAACAATACTAAGTACAACTGTACCAGTACCACTGCAGCGGAGGGATGCCAACACTTGTTTTCCAGCAGCTAAATAAGTACTATTAAATAAATAAACAAAAACGATTTCACATGCAGTGCATGGACCGTGAGACAAATTTGGCTGGTTGGTTAGTGAGCGGTGATCTAAATAAGCACTAATGGTCCATACCAAGCATAACGGTCCAACTGAAATCTGACACAAATCAGCATTTCTTTGTGATCCCTTCTACAAATTGCATCTCCAATTGGATAGTACTGAGAACTACCAGTGAAGTACTATCCCATCAGACATCATTTCGGATGTACTGCGCGCGCAATCTGTGAGAAACATTGGCTAGCTGGTTGGCTGGTGGATTTGATATTAACTAGCCATAGCTGTTTCAAACGAAATCTAACACAAAGGCAACATAAATCTACGACTGGACTGTCTTATAAAATTGGATCCCCAGTTCCAAGCAATCAGCTAGGCAGGCTAATGGGCCGAGCATAGGCCAAAATGAGCTAGGGCAGAATCACAGTCGCATACCAGAACTTGAACTCGGGGAGGCGGCGGACGAAGGGCCTGAACTCGTCGGAGCCGCGGGTGGGGAGCCCGGGCCCTGCGTCGAGCGCCTCGAGCTCCGGGTCGACCATGGGGGAGAGGAAGCCGATGAAGAGGTTGAGCAGGTAGATGCCCAGCCCGTAGGTGACGACGTAGAAGCCCTGCACGAAGTACACCCGCAGCGCGTACACCGCGGCGGCGACGAGCGTGCCCGCCCACCGCCGCGCCATGTGCGGCGCCGCGCGGTCCAGGTGGTGCTGGAACGCCCGCGACGCCTCCGCGCGCCACCGCTCCACCGTGCCGCTGGCGCCGACGGGAGTGGGCTCCATCGCCGCCGCTTCGGATCCGGGGGGTTCGGTCTGGTTAGGTTTCGTATCTGGTGGCAATCGCGGGCAGAGGAGGAAGAAGACTGGAAGAGGATTCACACATGCCGTGGATTCCGGAGCTCACGTGCTAGAAAAGAGTAATATCACAAAAAAAAAACATTTCTTCAGATAATAGTCTACTACTGTTTCAACTTTATGAAATTTTTTCCTTCTTCACAAAACAAAACACCTTTTCAGATATTTACTCCTTCCTCTTTTTTTTTGAAATAATACTCCTTCCATTTTTAAATGTATGACATTTAGGATGGTTATTACGCTTTTGGTCACGTGCCGTGAAAAATAAGGTGATTGTTAAACATACGAGAAAATGTTGTTCTTCAAAACAGAAACAAGAAACTTACTCCTAACATTGAAGAGAGACTTCCGCAATATGTCCTAGCATCTCTACACGGACATTTCGTTTAATTCTTTTTTTTTTGAAACTTCATTTCGTTTAATTCCACAATTACAATTCCTGAATCTTGTATACACGAAGGAGCAGCGGCTGTTAAATTTCTGCTTGAACTGCCTCTAGAGTAGCCAGCCGGTGTACTGGAGTGTGGAGTACTACAGCTACAGGACTGATGAAACAATGCTAGAAATCGAAATTCATATCTTCATCCCCATCTTCTTCGTCCAGCTGACTATCTTCATCCAGCTTCTCGCACTCGAACAGATATGGTGCATTGTCCTCTGCATTCTCCTTGGTGTCATTCAGCTCTATGACACGGACCATCTTCTCACAGATTGAGGATTGAACTAACCCTTCTGAGACGTCCTGATTTGATCCTAGCCCAAGAAGCGTGATGCATTCGTCTTGGAACTCTTTATCGTTGGACGACAAGATCAGCCCAGCAATTGATTCTGCAAGGTCAGGAACATATTCACGAACCTGAAACGATATAAAGAACATGATGCATTCAGCTGTAATCATAAGTATAGAAGCAACAAGAACACACCTAACAATTCCCATATTTAAGGCCCAAAGTTGCAAATGATTCAGCTCAATATACATGTTTAAGGCCATAACCAGTTGAAAACCAGCCCGAATTCATGTGTCCTTGTGATAGAGAATACTCCAAGGGCATAGTTGAGGTTAGGAATTTGTAGGCTGTTAGTTAACAGAAAAATCAAAAGCATATTGCATAATGTTACTTGACAGAAAACAGAAGGCACATACCCTCTGACCATGACAACTGAGAAAATCTCCAGCATGATCTGCTTTCAAGTGAGATAATGCAGACTTGAGTGCCTTCCTTACAAGGTGTCTATCTTGTTGAGATCCCTGGCATTCTTGCATAGCAGTGGCTAGAGCAAGTCAAGGACAACCAGGGAAAAGTCCCAACCTTCCATATATAAATTGAGGCTTTCAATAAAAAAAACGAAAATAAAGCTTGTGAATGTCTAAAGCGTATGCAGTGCAAAGAATGGAAACTGGATATCATTCAAGGTAAGTGTGAATGGCAATATCAACACGAGCAAATGCCATGTCATCCCACTCAAGAACAGCATTTCCTTCATCATCTATGAAACCACCTTTTAACTTGAAACCATAGCTTTGCCAGTCTATGCTCACCAACACATCAAAGGAGGATTGTGATATGGGACAAGGTACAAAATCTTCAAAATACAAAACCTGAAATTGTTCCAACCAACAGTGGGATGAACAATCAGCTCAGTTGAATCATGCTGCTTTAACTCCTCTAATCTCACTGAACACAAGAAAGAATGCATCTCAACAGAGCTACTTTGTTGATAGTATACTATGTCCAGAAGTTACAAGTCACATGAACAAGTAAACCCATTGTCAATGCAAAATCAGATTGTTGTGGCATGCGAAAATGCTGCCTGCAACCTGAATTTGGTTGCTGGGCATGAGGTACAAGAAATACTTCTTCAGGGGAAAAAGAGGTATAACCGAAAGCTCTGTGGTGCAAACCTTTGTGGACGAACAATTTACTGTCCAACAACTTAAATCAGATGCAGTGCGTGCAATCAGTATGACTACTTCAACATGTAGCCCTTTAGCTTTTCTTCTGTCTACATTGTTTGCTGCTCCAGTTCCAATCTTTAGAAGATCTCTGAAGTAAGGAAGTAAAGTAAAACTTACTAATCATGTTAAATATGGTGGCACACCAATCTGAGGGTTTATAATACCATAATAATTAGATATTAGATGATACACAGGTGTTTATTAGCATGCCAATGGCTGAATATTAATGAAAACAGACCAGATAGCATCAAGGTATGGACATAGGAGCTTAGCACATGCATGCCCGAAAGATCCAAAGAGATTGGGGTTGGGCAATGAGGGAAAAAGGACAAATACTCATTGTATGGTTTGTTTCCTGTTGGCCACCATACACATTTTTTCTCATGGTATTCAGTTGTGTGTTGACTACAGGAACCCTCTTAGGCCCATATCAGTAAAGCAAAACTTTCGGTGTCTTCAAATATAAAGATATGGATGTCTTAAACCTTAAATGTGTCAATGCAAACATACTATAATTATGAGTGTAAAATATGTTTTAGCAGTGGTTCTTCATTATCTTTCTCCTATTTTGAATCCTAACACAGAAAGCATGACATTAATGAACATCAAGAAAGACAAAAACTATAGTAATTGAGTATTTAATGAAAAATGAAAAATGAAGTGATCTTCTGAACAAGGTGGATCAACGACAAATTCCAAGGAACATGTAAAAGAAACTCCAGCAATATCATCTAGCCTTCTAAATTGCAAGTTCAAAAAAATAAAGCTAAAAGATGAATTCTAATGATGAACAAATATTGATGAAAGAGCAAATACAAAGATAGCAGAAATATACATATCATTTATGGTATTTGCAACACTTACTTTGGAGGAAAGACTAATAGCAATTACGAACAGAAATCAGTAAGCTCAGTAAAGGGAGAAAAGCAAAAAAAAAAGGATTAGCACAACCATTTCTAGTTGACTTCAGGTAAGCATAAATATCTTGGAGCACATATTAGCAATTTCAGTAAAACAATTATAGCAACATATGAGACAAATATGTAAGAGTCATGATGGAATTTTTTCCCTTACCTATTCAGTGTGCATGTGTCACAATTATCACAAGTGTTTCCATGGGAGAGTGCATAGTCTTTGAGGCCACAAACTAGCCGGTCACTACTTGATGCCATAACAGAATGATGGACATCATCAGAATATTGTGGTAGACAGACATTTCTTGATTCAGCACTGCCTATTTGCTCAACAAAGAGCTCACATGCTAAATTCTAGGTGCAAAATAAACAGAAAGACAGTAACTTAAGTTGTTACCCCCAACATAAAGGAAGGTAAATACAGGAAGATTCTCCAATTACATGTATCATTTACATTCAACAAGCCACATGAAATGTAGCGTGACTTGACTGCTGACAATTATAAGCAGCTTTAGGCCTGTTATGATTCTCGTTCCAGTTAATCAGCTCAGGGACATATATAATCTATTAGTTCTCTCTTTTTCTCTTTCCAAGACATTATTACTAGTAAATTCAGGGCCAATGCCATTCTGATCAATTATCTACAGCTGCAGGCATTGCCAAGATCAAACATATGTTGCGTTCTAAACGTATCAATTTTTTTTCATATGTAGGAATGCTAGACTCCGGTTGTTTTGTCATTGCAGCATATACTGACAAAGGCCAAATTTGGATACCAGTATGTTTCCATCAAACCAGTGCATTTGATCTTTAGAAGATCTGGATGGCATTAAATTTACTATTGTTTCAACCAATTAAAGGCCAAACAAATGGACATGCGAGAAGGAAACTGGAAACCCAACTGACTTAGCCCTTGAAACAAGGAAAACATAATATAATACACATCCATGAAACAACACTGTTTAATGCTACTGTACAGTCACTCAGCAAATATGGAGCTGGGCATTTTGAGTCGAAGATGCAACGACTAAAGACTGAAGGCATTAAGGACAGGTAAAATTTGAGATCACATTTGACAACTGTGAACCTATTAAGCTGCAAAGGAGCATTGAAAATGAAAAGGTGCAAAATACTTTGCTTACAACTTGAGGAAAGATAACAGTTCAGAAATACTTACTGCTGCTCTTAAGACAAGTATCTGCATAGGTTAAAAAAAGAAACAATCAAGTCAGACAATCTTGAAGCCAACACCAAAAACAGAAATGCTTAACTGTGCCAAGTTGACACTGAATAATTCTACCTTCTTTGCAAATAACTTCAGTATGTCTCTACCATAAGATCATTATCAATGTTCTAATACTGATAGGTTGACAAATAAAAGTTACGATAAAAAAATTCCTTGACCCCCCATTATGGGAAGTGGGAACAACTATTCATCTAATTCATCGTTTGCAGTAATGTAAATACTGTTCCTGGCTAGATGGAAAGAAGGACAAGGATATGTATGAAGAATTATTAACCAGGATTTGACATGGATTTTATAAACTATTGCATATAACATCTATCTGGAGGCTAAAGGGATTATAGCCGTCATGGAATCAAACAATCTGGATGGCATTGCCAATCTTTTAAGTCAACCTAAAACTCTCTAGATTCACCATTAATTTCAGCTAGATGAAAGATGCTGGAAACAGATTATCTTGCAGTGCAAAACTAGCATCTCATAATTTGAAAACCAACATCAAGCTAATCCCACCTTTTCAGTAAATGTTAAAAGATGATTTCATAATGATCAAACTTTATTTAGCCTTTGAACATGCAATTTCTAGTCTAAGTACGTTAGCAACTTATTATATCAAAAAGAAGAAACGGAATTGTGACACAGGTGATTGGCAAACACATCCTGATGGAAGGTAATACAAATCCATAGAAAACCAGATTTCAGTAGCTAACATTCAAAAGTTTAACTATGCTGTTGTCTAAAGTTAAGTAGGTAAGCGAATTAGCAAAAGAAAAATATTCTGTTTACCAAGACAGACCTTATGGAAGAAGCCAACCAACCATAATATAAAATCATCAGCATCAGCTTCATTTGAGAGACAAAGGCAGACTTCAGTTCCACTGTGTCAAGAAATGCATGCATGATTTAATCAACCACAGTATTCATATGGAGAAATCAAAGTAAAAAAATATGGCTTACCTGAATGTTGCATGATTTTTGTATGTGGTAGCCAGCTTGGTGAACCTTGCACTTGATAACTCTTCCTGAAGATTAAATCGATAACGATAAATGGCTTCATCATTGATTCCTACAGAATGGGAAATAGGCAAGAAATCATCAATGGCCATCCTGAATTCACAAAATCATCGATGAAACAAAAAACAACCTTCTCTGGTATATATTTATGCCTTTCCATCACAAATGCAAGTGATGGATATTACAGTAATGACTTGTACAACCAAACAGGGAAAAAAAGGTGTGTAAAGAAGTTCTCCGAAATATATAAATCCTAAATAGATATAAGTAGGTAGCACAAAATTTCAACATACTTTTCATTTCTCAGTTTTCTGGATTAATTCAAGAAACTGTAAAGAAAACTACATTGCGTAAAAAGAGAGAAAGAAACAGAAAGGAAAAAAAAGCAATAACAACATATGAAACAAATGCGTGAAGCAAGAAAACATCATATTTCAGAGCATCATGGTGAGAGTTTGCCAATCCTGCGCTCCCATGTTTATATGGTTCCTGCTATCTGTTTATTATCATTGCTATCAAGTTGTACAGTTTTATATCAGGCAAATTGTCAAGATACTATGCAACCAATTTAAGAACAAGAGGCCAATACAACCAAGTGATTTAGAATGACTAGAAGTAATGGATTCCTAGTACAGTTATTCATTTCAAGCAATATTCATTAACACCAACAGAACAAAGAACTATGTCATACATTGAAATAGAAAACATACCAGTAGTTGTGATTAAGAGAGTGCCATCTGCAAGTAGATAGAAACTGCATAAGACAGAGGAAGATGAACAGAAACAAGAACTACTCCATTACCTCCATCAAACCAAACGAAGATAATAACAAAGGAAAATGTCAGTGAAGAATATTTGTCCACCATACCATCACACCATCATATTAGAGAAATGCCTACACCAGTCTCTATTCTCTAGCATGCTATAATTGAAATGTGGATTGAGGAAAAAACTTAATGGTGTTGTTGCGTACTAGAGATACTACTTTAGCAAACATCAGAATTGAATTTTTCAGGCAATTTGCAAAAGAAGATGCACCGCATTAATCGCGTACCCCATTTTTCCACGGGAGTCTCACGGGCCAGGTCGTCGAGCTCCAGGAACTCCTCCAGTTTGCTCCCCACCCCAGTGTCGGAAACTGCAACAGCCAACGGTCCACTGAATGTAAGCATTACCTAATTTAAGGGTTCGTCGCTTCTCCCGATGGAAGCGGAATTAAGGACGGAACGCCGCCGCAGCCTACATTACCGGAGACACGCAGCGGCGAGGGGCTGGCGGGTTCGGCGGGGCCTTTGAGGGAGACCGTGAGCCGGCACGGCGACTCGGACATCCGGCAGCGCTGCACCGCCCAGTATACCAACTGAAATGGAGGCGCAAACGATGAACCGTGAGGAGGTGTGGTGCGGAATTGGGAGGGGTTTGGAAGGGGAGAGAAGCTTACGGAGTGGAGCAGCTTCCGATGGGGAGAGGAGGCGGACGGCATGGTGAGGCCAACTCGGTTGGTGCTCCTCTCTGCGACGCAGTTTCTGAAGAGGAAGTCGCGGATCCTCGAGCCGGTCGCCGGAGTTCCGCCGCCCTCACAGACCGCCGTCGCGGCGCGCCACTCCGTCCGAGTGGAGACCGGATGGTCGTGAACCAAAATATGAGACAAAGCGAGGGTGTCTGCGCAAAAGTACATACCAGACGCAACCCCAGACTCTATCTGGGCCGCACAAACTGTTCGGACGGTCAAGTTGGGCCGAAATTTGGATCGTGATTATTAATCGCGATCCAAATCTGGGAGGTGCAAACCGAAAAACTCGAATAGTACAAGGATCCTCGTCAAAAAAACACCGCCCGCCGCTTGACGTGCTTGATCTGGACCGTACAGATGTCATCAGTCGTTAATCCGACGGCCACATGCGGGTCGGTAATCAAATAACGACCCGGTCGACGGTAACAAAAGAGTTATTGCGGTTTCTTTTCTTAGGGAATATCTCCATGACATGTGGGCGCGGGAGTGCGGACCCACATGTCAGCGTCCCTGTCACAGGATCGCCTGCCCCGCCGTCCGCCGGAGCACCGCCGCACGCCCTCACCGGAGCTGTCCTACGCCTCCGTCCCTTCGCTCACGGAGGCCTCGCTGCAGGCCGCAGCGTGGTTCAGCCTCGGTGGCCGGCGGAGCGGCTGCCTGGCCAGAAGAGGCCGTCCCTTTCCCAGATTTTTACAAGTTCCGATCAGAATATTCGCATCACGAAGAAGCCACCACCTCGGGAATCTCGCGTCGCCGCGATGAAGGTGGAGCTCGCTGCGCGCACCTCCCAGACCGGCAAGGCGGAGGAGACTCCGCCGCCGTCCCCGGCAGCCGTTGCCGCACCATCGGCGGCGGAGGACGCGCCGCTCCTCCCCGACGGGGGCGTGCGGCGCCGGGCGGGGTGCGGGCGGTTCGCGCAGCGCAGCAGCTCATTCCGCCGCGATGTCGGCCGCGCCGCCGCCGAGACCTTCCTCCTCACGAGGCTCACCTTGATCCTCCTCCGCTACCTCGGGTACTCATCAATTCCATTTCGATTTAGCTTCTGGCTGCTAATTGCCATTTAATTTGTTGTGCTACTTGCTTACTGACTATGTACTACTCCACTTCCACTTGTGCTTGATTACTCTCCTAGTCTCCTGCTACACCTGCGTGCTCAGTATCATTTTATTGGAGAATTTGTCTTCGCTCGGGAAAAAGAAAATCTTCGTTGAAAAAGAAATGGAGAAATAGTTACTACCATGGATATAGTTACTAGACATTCTTGTTGCTATTTGCTACTCATAACCTTAAAACTTTATATTACATGATATAGCTGCTGCTACTAAAAATGACTGAAATTATGGACACATGAGCAGATCGCATTTTATCAGACTGCGGGTTTTTGTTCAGTTTATTGTAATAACTTGTTAAATTTATGCAGGATAGGCTACAGATGGATTCGGCAGTTTCTAGCCCTCTGCTGCTATACTTTCTTGCTGATGCCAGGTTTTATTCAAGGTTAGTGTTACTAACTTTTCCGTTGTTTTATTGACCCACATATTAGGTGCTTTTTAAATTCTCAAAAAGGCATGTGTGATATAGCTTATTGAACCCATACAATACAACTGTGCTGTCTTAATGGATTTTTGGTCTACTCCAGTTCTATATTATTATTTCTTCTCTAGCCAAGTTCGTAGAAGTGTTGTATATGGAGATCAGCCAAGAAACAGGTACTTCATTTAACTCTATTGCCATGTATCTAATATTTTGGCTTCATAAATCACTTGGTAAGTTTTCTTGCAGATTGGACTTGTATATACCCACTAGTACAACAGGGTTAAAGCCAGTCGTGGCATTTGTGACTGGTGGAGCATGGATCATAGGGTGAGTAGAAGTATGTACTATCTTGAGCTCCAACCATTTTTTGAAATTCTAGCTATTACGATAAAGTTTGATTTTGTCTTGACTTTGCATATCAAATTATATGTTTATCAGGTACAAAGGGTGGGGGGCCCTTTTAGGCAGACGCTTAGCAGAAAGGGGCATCATAGTTGCATGCATTGATTACAGGTACTCGGAGGGTATTTCCAAGTATGTAAAGCAGCATGATCATTCAGACCATAGTCACTGAGGATGCAAATGCTTTGTTTGCAGAAACTTTCCTCAAGGGACTATTGGTGACATGGTAGAAGATGTTTCTCAAGGAATTTCTTTTGTCTGCAACAATATAGCAAGTTATGGAGGTGATCCTAACAGGTTTATAACTTATTCTGTTTTACATATTTTCAACCTTGGCTATTACAGTAACAAAAGTTGTGGCATGCGCATTTGCATGAATGATAACGCTTCACATGCTTTAGAACCTGAAGATAGGTGCTGTTGAGGTAGAAGGCACACTTTGTTTGCCCATTCATCTTCTGTTGATGATTTGCCTATTTGATTGTATTATATTTTCCCCAAAAATGTTTATCACCCCTAAAACAACATGCGCTGTATAGATTCATGTCCTAAGATGACATATTTAAAGTACTTTTGTTCTTACGTATTCTATGCACAACATTCATGCAGGATTTATCTTGTTGGACAATCAGCTGGTGCACATATTGCCACGTGTGCCCTCTTAAACCAGGCCATTAGAGAATGTGGTGAAGGAGATACTTCCTCTTGGAGTGTTTCACAAATAAAAGCTTATTTTGGTATTTCTGGCGGGTAAATTATTCACATATCTCTGAGAATGTTTGCATAATTGTCGGTACTTCTCCAAATTTGCGCAACCCTACCAAATGGAGAAGTTATATGATTGCTCCAGATTTAGCAGATGAGATTTAGCATTGAATAGTGAGTGGGATGAAAAACAACAAGATATTTTAATAGTATGTGTAGTATCAAGTTTTGAAAGACTGTAAACTATGGAACTCTCTAGCACTTACATCAACATTTAATTGTGTGGCACTTTTTAGATCAGTAGGTTCTAGGTTGTACAGGCCAATACAGACAGTAAACTGTGTTAGTTTTTTTCTTTGGGGAAAATGGGTGGATTAGCCTTGATTTTTTTGGAATGATCTCTGCAGGTATAATCTCCTTAATTTGGTTGATCATTTCCATAGACGTGGCCTTTATCGATCCATCTTTCTCAGGTTTACTGTTACTATTAATTAATATCTTTTTTACAAATTTGTGATCCTGTTAGCGTATTATGACACCGTTCGATCATATTTTCCAGTATTATGGAAGGTGAAGAATCACTCCAGAAATTCTCCCCGCAAGTGATGATTAAGGCGTCATCTGCTAGATCTGCAGTTCCTTTGTTGCCTCATATTATCCTTTTCCATGGAACAGGTGACAATTCAATACCATCAGCTGAAAGGTGCGTTAAATTACAATATTTGAACACAGGGTGCATGGTAAACCTACTATTTAGAAATGTTCTATATGTAATGGTGATCAATCAAAAAAATGCAGCCAAGCATTTGTTGATGCTTTACAAGAGCATGGTGCAAAAGCAGATCTGTTCTTGTATGAAGGAAAGACGCATACTGATTTATTCCTTCAGGTAGTTATTGTGTCACACTTTTTAGTCTGCTTTATTTTCTGGTTCAATGATAGTGACATTGTTGTTTGATTTCATGGAAAGTTTTGAGGTTAGTTCAGTGTGAGGATGACCCAGGAGACCATCATACATCAATATTAGCCACTGAAAAGTACTTTTTAATGATGAATTTTGTGTTGGCAGGATCCCCTTCGTGGTGGTAGAGATAAAATGCTCGAAGAGATCGCCAGTGTGATACACAGTGAAGATCCAAACGCATCTGCCCACCACCTCGTCGTGCCTGTTGCACGGCGTCTTGTTCCTGAATTCATGTTGAAGCTCGCTGGAAGAGTAAGCCCTTTCTGAAGATGGTGATGGTTTATGTTTGCAGCCAAAGCCAGATGTATCTGTAACATCACGTACATTAGGGGGAGGCAGCCTGACCCTGACGCGAATTGGGTCCTGCCGTCAGGAAAAAAATTTTGCTCCCTGATCAGCTACTCGACTTCCATCCTAACTCCCAGGCCTTAGCCGCGTTGAGATGGTAGGGACCTACTGTGTACATTGACCAGAACGTGTGTTCGGTATGGTTGTGCCTACTACGATATCTCCAGAGACGTTCTTCATTGTTGTATTGTATTTGTATCTCTCGATGTACAGCTTATTAAGCTCTTTTAACGTGGGCGTGCAACATCATGTATGCCACTCAATTCTTCTACTCATTTCACCAGAATAACTGTTGAAATATGCTCAGAATTCCTAAGGGCTTCTACATGCACCAACCGTACATCTAAATCTAAATTGGGAAGGCATTTTGTGGTAGCATGCTTGTATGTAAAATTGTACGTCTAAATCTAAATTGGGAAGGCATTTTGTGGTTAGCATGCTTGTACGCATGTTTACAGGTTGTATGCATGAGTTTTTGTTCAGCCCTTCGTTGTTTGGATTGCTTGCATGCTCCGGTCTATATAAACCAATTGAATGTTGTACGATAGAGAGTAACACAATTAGCAGAGTCATTTTGTGTTTTTATTCCTCTTGTAATCCACTTGGATTGAGTTAACCACTCATTATAAATCCCTAGCATTTGTAGACCTCCAGATATATTGAACTATGAAGATCATCTTTGTATATCTGTATCTTTCTATGTTTCTATTACTCTTGTAATCTGCTTGGGTTGAATTAACCACTCATTATAAATCCCTAATATTTGTAGACCTCCATATATATTGAACAGTGAAGATTATCTTTATGTATGCGTGTCTTTGCAAAGTTTCCATATAAATCTGTGTCTGTCGTTGTTGTGACCATACTTGTTTCGCTAGTTGATTTCTAACAATAACCAGTTTGGTCCAATGAAGACAAAATATTGTAACAGCAAGCTGTAATCATGTTTCTTGACCTTGTGGTTGTCTTGAAAGGCAAAATGTACATTCACAGATAAAGGAAAAGAAAATGATACGGTGCTGACAATTCATATGGCAGAGCCGTTGTAAAACTCCAGATTCCGTTGGAAAAGGAACATGTCCTCATGGTGAGTCACCTCACCATGCTTCATTGTTCATTCTATTTCCTCCATGGACTAACTAATGTTACATCGCAGGGATCCATGCAGGGCCCATGCTGGTACAAACAGGATGAAAATTGCCCTCGATCCCTCTTCAAGTAACGCCCAGAGTCCAGAATTGCATTGCAGTGTTTTGCTTTCACAGACTGTCTTCAATATCATCGGCATACAGTTTACCTAACAGAATCTTGTAATGAGATTGCTGTTGCCGCGGTCTTTGGAGCCTAGGAGTGCATTCTGGAGACTTTTTCAGACAATCCATCGACAACGCCTTCCATTTCCTCAGGGATTTCATCATCCTAACAGAGAAACCAAACATCAGTGGTGGAGGCACTACCTAATCTCTAAAGTGAACAAAAGAAGGGACAACTTGCATGCAACAAATCAATCGAACATGTTCTGTTCACGCATCCTTTCTTGATATTGACAGTGTGAAATCCATCGGAAAAAAAGATATTGACAGTGCACAAGTGTGTCATCTTGCCTACTTGCCACCAGAAGAATTCAGGTAGTTCAGCATTTACCTCTGGGTGTTTATTTGAGACAACGACACACTTGGAGGCACTAATGCTTGCACTCTTCAGGTAGCTCCTGGAGCTTAAGCTTGGGGATTTCACGCCATCCTGGCCAACATCTTCTGACCTTGGAGGGCTCACAGTAGTGCGGGCAACAGAATCTGCACTTCTCTCCTGGTCACCAATATGTTGCTCATTATTTCCATCCTTTGATACAACCACTCTTTCCCTGTCATACACAAAGCCAAGAAGGATTTAGCACAACTGAGACCAAAGCAAGAGGTTCTGTACTTCTGAATCCTAACCACCATGCTATATACCTTGGTAGAGAAGCATGCTTTCTCTGCAGTGGAGAACCTCTTTCTCCTTTGCTGTAATGCTCCTCAAGGTGTGCAAACTGCCGTTTGAACCGATCAACGCCACTGCAGTAAGATAGTAGTATTAATAACCATACCCATATTAATAGATAAAAGAAAATAATACTATAAAGAACAGTAAGGTTAGATACGTGCTTTATTAACTTGTTCGCACCAGAATAAAAACAACATTTGACTCTTATATTGTTGAAACGGACGGTTAGTGTTTCGTGTGTGTATTGTTGGGGTGAGGGGGTGGGGAGTGGGGGTGTTAGGCTCCAAGGAAAAAACAAAGTGTAGAGTGAACTTTGTTCGATGTTGACCTTCACTATTCCCATGATATGGTAGTAAAGCCTTAGGAGGAAAAGCTAATGCAATACTGTACCTTGGGTAGAGGAAGCTAATCTGTTCTCCACCTTTCATGTACTCATCCAGCATCTGTGGATGATACTCCAAAATCTGCTTGCAGTTCATAAAATAATCAATTCTCAAACAAGGTGAGAATTTTGTTTATGCAAAAAGGAAAATCTATTGCTCCCTACCTCTCGATAGATCAACTCTCTAACATCATCTTTTGCCAGCTTCCTTCTTTCAAATTCAAACTCAAGTTTTGAAATTGGGTGTCTTGAGGGCTCACGCTCCACATTAGCAAGGCTTGCAAAGTATGGATCAGCCAGAGCCTGAAATAAGATTAAAAAATCAGAGTGATAAAATTGTACTGAACTGAAATATGTGTGATATTTTTTATGGAAATTATTAAAGCAGTTCCAAGAAAGGAAAAGAGACTGTGCTCTGAGTTCACCTCTTCTGCTGTAGGCCGATCTTTAGGATCAAACGCAAGTAAGCGCTCTAGCAGACGAAGAGCCAAAGGATCAGCGTTTCGAAATTTGTGAGTAAATGGCACGGCATGTTTTTTCCGCATGCAGCTCAAATATCTCCTGGCCTTCTCATTTCGAATCTGCAAAGGTTGTATACAACAGTAAGGATGTTTTCTCAGCATGTGAAATCTCTAGAAGGAGCAGACATCACAAAAGAAATAAATATATAGATTTTGAAAGAAATATTTCACTGGCTGCAAGCCTGCAATGGACTCTGTTTAATGGTACATTAAGATTATATTTTCATATGTCCTTTATCTGTCTTGCTAGAGAGCACAGTAGCTGCTTTGATGGTATAAATAAGGAGGTTCGAGCAAAAATGACACAGCAAGAATTGAGATGTTGTACCCGAGATAAGGTCTCAGATGATGGAGTTCCAAGAAGATCTGTGATGAGATCTAATTGGTGTACGACATTCTTCCCAGGAAACAGTGGCCTTCCAGTGAGAAGTTCAGCAAATATGCACCCAATACTCCAAATATCAATTCCAGGAGTGTACTGCATAAAAAATAAAATGTCAGAATATGGATGGATGTAACACAAGGATTTTGCGGAAAGATTTGGAAACACAATCTTGTCTAAACAAACATTAGTCCTCCAGCTTTCAGCAGAGTTCACTACAAGAACTGTGAGTTTGAGATACTATTTATAAGCATATAAATAAAATATTGTTTTAGGTGCAACGGTTGGGATAAATTTTCCAGGAGTGCTAGTGCTGGGTCAGGTTTGTCAGACTGGCAGATGAAACTGTCAAGTATTATTATACTACCTCCATCCATAAATATATGACATTTAGGACAAGCTATTTAGTTCCAAAATGAACTACCTAGACTTCTTATATTTGAGATCAGACGGAGTACTTGTTAAAGCATAGCTCAAATATTCCAATTGGTAAAATCTGTTGATTCGAGATCTTCTCAGAGAATAAAATTAGAACATCAATAAATACTCTTTAAAAAGGAAATATGATGCGCTACATAATTGACCACTTCGTGCATTAGAAAGTTCAAGATGCACATGCATACATAGTGCTCTGAGTCTCTGACAACATTAATTTTGATTGCATGTAATAAGTTCAAGAGTTGAAGACATTACTTTGGAGAAAAAAGAACCACACAGTTCAGGTGCCCGGTACCATCTTGTTGCCACATAATCCTTCAAATAGCAAAAGCAGAACAAAGCACACATTAAAACAAGGAAAGTGGGACATGAATACTTCCATAAAAACGACAAGCAACTTACCGTCCAAAATATAGCTGACGGGGCATCATTAAATGATGCACGGGCAAGTCCAAAGTCGCAGATTTTCAGTTTGCAGTCTGAATTTGCCAATATATTCTTGGGCTTTAGATCACGATGAAATACGTTAGCTGCACCAATGCAGACCAAGAGCACGTTACCATAATAATAAAGTAGAGAGCCATGAGCGGATGAGCCCATAACATTGGACAAATACACAAATTGTTTGTGCTTGCTAGCTGGGATAGGTATCCTGTGGTTGGCACTAGTTCATATACTTACCAGCATGTATGTACTTGAGAGCACGAAGAAGTTGGTACAGGAAAAACTGGTGATGCTCAGGGGTGAGGTCATCATTTGCCTTAATAACTTGATGGAGATCCGACTCCATAAGCTCAAAAACAACATAGATATCTTGGAACTCCCTCCGGGAAGGAGGGAGCATGATGTGCTTGATCTCAACTATGTCTGGGTGATGGAGTAACCGAAGGAGCTTGATCTCCCGCAGTATGCGTGTGGCATCCGAAACGTGCTCAAACACATCATTGATCTTCTTGATTGCAACCCGCTCACCTGTGCGGGTATCTACTGCTGCAGCAACTACTCCATAACTCCCTTTACCAATGACTTCTTGGATCTGGTACTGGCTTGCCTCTCCATACTCTGTGAAGAACTCCATTTCCACTGAGTTCTGCAAGAGCAAAATTCCAAGAACAGGTTGAAGTTAACAAGAGATATATGGAATATTGTGCATCAAGGACTGATTGGTTACAAAATATCCATAGTGAAACAACCTAAGGTTAACTGAACAGTAGTGTAACGTTGAAAGCTATCCGCCAGGCGCCAGCAGAGCAAATGGCATAGCTGCTAACACGCATCAACAGGTTTTAAAACTAGAAATTTTTACCAGAGTAATGAGGAACCTACTAAAAATTGACTTATTCACTAAAGACATGGTCAGGCAAATTCAGTAGGAACACATGCAGGGCAAAGACCATTTCTCATTTAGTCCTTATATAACAGCAATAGGCAAGGGAACTGGAGCTAGAGGCGCAGATCAAGTCAACATTAGAAGCCCAGTCAGATCATCAAAAACATAAGTGGACAACTTGGAGAGGAGTTCCTCAGGATCACTACAGCACGGGTGATGCAAGCAACTGCCGGTAGCAAATTGAAGTTTGATGATGCAAAGCGAGAACCAGACTAGCAGAGCACGAGCATAGAAATCAAAAGAGTGTTACAGAAGAAGTGCTTGAATTGAACATTTCATCTAGTTGAGAAATTGGACAGAGACCACCTCTTATTGCATCGATCAAAAGATAAGCACGGATCAGATCAAAGACACAAGCTCTGCCTGCACAGCTTCCGAATGCATAAGCGGAAAGAAACAAGGTACTTGGCAAGAAATTGTATTTGGGCAAGCAAGCGACGGGCATAAAAATCCGATCTTGGCAAGAAATTTCCCGTGACCGCGAATCAAGGATCACGAGAAGCCAGAAAAGCAAGCAAAAGCAAGTGAAGCGAGCCCAGAGGTCTGCTGCTCACCTTCCTGTGGCTCTCGACGGGCAGCGGCATCTTGCGCTTGGGCACGCGGATGGCGCGGAGGCCGACGAGATCCGGGTCCTCGATGACCTCGAGATCGGGCGAGCCCTCCTCCCCCTCGCCGGCTACGGACGACTGGTTGGAGTTGGAGGTGGAGCCGTTGCGGCGGTGGAACAAGCGGCGGAAGCCGTCGACGATCGTGCCCCCTCCGCCCATCCTCCTAGCCCTGCGCGCCCCACGGCATTGGCTGCCCGCCGACCCCTCTAGCTATGTACTGCCCGCCCCGCCCGCCTCCAAGCTCTCTTCTTCCCCGCTTCTTCCTCGCTGCTGTCACTCGCTGCTCCACCTCACGGACGGTTGCCTAGTCCCCTGACCGACGTGCTGATTCCGCGGAAGGGGGCCGCGCCCAAGTCGTCGACGCGGTGGGGGATTGGATTGACGGAAGCAGAACGGAATGGAAAGGAGACAGCGATGGGGGTTGATGGCAAGGAGTCGGGATTGGATGGACGAATTCTTTTTTTCCTTTTTATCCCCCTGACCCTGATAACGTGCCGAGTGTTCAGACGGTGCTATGGTGTGGTGGGACTGGTCCTGAATCCTGATGGAGTGTGAGTACAGATCCGGAGCTAGAAAAGGCTGTAACGGCCTGCCATTACCGGGTGCCGCAGTAGGAATTGAAGAAAAAATATCCTAGCAGTGGCAGTACACCAGCACCACAACTTGCTCTAGATCTTCTGCAGGTGCTCATGGGTGGAAATCATGGGCATTGCTTGCGAGAGCACCCTTGCATTGCATTGCATTGCATACAGCTGTGCTCACGTTGGCTGCAACCGCGTCTCGCCGTGGCGGCACGCGCACAAGCCGATCGATCGACCAAGAACTGATCCATCAACTTGCACGCGGATGAGCCAGACTGGAGCACGTGTGAGAAAACATTCTGCGATGAGCGTCTTCCTTCTGTGTCCGGTCGAGCTCGATCGCTCTTGACCTGATCGAACTGTCAGTTCCTGCAACTTGCAGGTCGCGTGCCGCTGCAACTTGAGGTAGGTTGGGGTTGATTCGGTCGCCTCAAGTACTGTACTTGTGCGCAGGCATGACAGGGAAAACCGAAGTTGTAGAGTTGGCAACACTCGATAGCTACGTGCTTGGTCAACGTTCAACGCGATTACCGCAGGAGTATACCCTGGTTCCAGTTGGATGATCGATCAAGCAGTCAGATACCAGAGGCAAACCCATGCTATAGTTTGAAAAAGGAAAGCCACCGTGGAGGCTGATATTGGAGGCTGGTTGCCTGGTTGTCATTATTGGGTGGTGAAGATTAAGGTGGTGAAGATTAAGGTTCTATTTGTTTAAACTTCTGCTTTTGAAATTTTAGTTGGAAAGCTTTCTGAAAGCTGGTTTTTTTCTGACCTTTTGCTATTAATTTTTGTAATAAATTTTTATCTTCTCAACACGTCAAAAGCTCGAAAAAGCTCTTCTCAATCAGCTTTCCAGCTTTCAGTTCATTTTCTCATAAGCTAGCTTTCTAGCTTTCTGAAAGCCAACCCAACAGTTGGATTGTTTGTTTCAGCTTTCCAGCTTCTGACTGCCAGAAGTCGGAAAGCTGGCCCGAGAAGCTGAAACAAATAGGCCTAAAAATAAGAAGCCAGATCTTGTGGCTGCTGATTCAGCGGTCCATTCTGGAAAGCCAACAGCTACAAAACATCAAGGTTGGGAGAGCTCAAGAAATAAATGTTCGGTTGTGCTGGCTGCCGTTGAGCTGCGGCTGTGGCTGCAGCAGCCAACCAACACCCTCTACAGCTACTGTTGCCAGCACAATAGCTCATGTTAGGGGTGTTTGGATACCAGGGGTTAAAATTTAGCCCTGTCACATTGGATGTTCGGATGGTAATTAGGAGGACTAAACATGAGTTAATTATAAAACTAATTGCAGAATCCCTAGGCTAATTCGCGAGACGAATCTATTAAGCCTAATTATCCATCATTAGCAAATGGTCATTGTAGCACCACATTGTCAAATCATGGACTAATTAGACTTAATAGATTCATCTCACGAATTAGACTCCAGTAATTAGTTTTGTAATTAGACTATATTTAATACTTCTAATTACTATCTAATATCTAAAGCGACAGGATTTTAGCCATTGGCTCAGTCTGTAGTTAGGGGTGCTGCAGGAATACATGATGATATGAACTCAACGGGGGCTGCAGGCTGCAGCCGCTTGGGCTTCAGCCGAACAGATGTTGCGCCAGTTAGCAACAGTCAGTTCAGTCAGAGTCAAGTCATTTTTTCTTGTTTTACAGAATGCTGATGGAACCTCTTCCTAATGATGATACTCTTTCATCTTTAATTAGGGGTATTTGATACACTCTATTAAATATAGTCTAATTATAAAACTAATTGCACAGATGGAGTCTAATTCGCGAGACAAATCTATTAAGCCTAATTAGTCCATAATTTGACAATATAGTACTACAGTAACCATTTGCTATTGATGGATTAATTAGGCTTAATAGATTCGTCTCGCAAATTAGTATAGGAGTTCTGCAGTTAGTTTTATAATTAGCTCATGTTTATTCCTCCTAATTAGCGTCGGAACGTGACCCCCTATAATTTAGTACCTCGTATCAAACACCCCGCTCTCCGGGAGAAAAAAAGACCATTTGTTATTCTAATAAAAATATAATTTGTAAAAGATAATCACTGATCAACTGACTGCGTGGGTATGTTCTTGCCGCGGCGGTGGCACGAGCACTGTGGAACGTGCTGTGCCTGTGCAGCGCGGACCAAATGATGGGTGCTTTTGCGAACTTTGCGTCACGTACTCCGTAGCCAGAAGGAAAAAAGAAACCAAGCCGCAGCAGCCCCATGCAATGATCTCGCCTCGTCGTCAGAAAAGCCGGAGGTGTGTCCCCCTCCGGGCCCCACCCGCCGCGTCACCGTCCACCGTCCCGTCCCCTGGCGGCGCAGGCGCGGCCACCCACCACGCTTCCTGTGTGGTGGGCCCACGTCCGTCCACCGTCCCGTATCCCCATGGCGGCGCCGGCCCATGCCGACATCTGGCAAACCCGTCCGGACCCACCTAAAACCAGGCCCCGGTCCGGGGCCCTGTTAGTCGGGGATATCTACGCCCCAAGAAGGAATAGGGCCCGAACACTTCTTCTCCTGCTGCTGCGGGCTGGGGTTTCGGCCCATTTCGAGCTCTCGACAGATGGCGAGCAAGCGACCGAGCCGCTGACCGTGAGTCCGGGCTTTTTTTAATTTTTATATTTTTTTTACGATTTTGCACAAATAAATAGTAGAATCAAAAATTTGAAAAAAAAATGGACGTAGGCTGTCGGACCAAACGGTGGTATAGCTCCTTTTGCCGGTTGAAATGGCGGAAGGGTGCCGGTTGCCACGTGCGGGCCTGCCTCGCCTGCTGAAATGGTGGAATGGGTCTTACCGGTAGGGGCTCTTCCGCCGTTTCAGACGGCGGTAAGGCTCCTCCCCGGGTTGACGACCCTATAGCCATTTCAATCGGCTATAAGCACTGTTTCAATTATTTTTCCTTCATTTTTGTTGACTTTTATCAATTATTTTTCCTTCATTTTTATCAATTATTTCAATTATGTAGTTCCATTGCAATACGTAACTTTGTAATTTGAGGCTATACCTCTAATTTGAATATTGTTCCTTTAATTTTTTATGACATTTTTGAGAGAGGTATAGTGATTGCACGAAAAAATTGAAAATGATTAAACTTCCGGACTCACGACGGCAGTCTGCGGATGACTATACATTGTACGCTATATAATCGTACACATGATAGCATGCACTGCCGTACAAAAGATCAAAGAGGTCCTACGCGCTAAATGCGTCCTCGCTTGAAATGAGGCTCACCGCGACCACGACCATGCCTCACTGCCCGCTGCGCTGTTATGGTCTGCTGCTGGTCATACGTCAAGGGCTCCCGTGGGGCAACGTCGCGAGGCAGACGTCCTGCTGCAGCCGCAAGTAGTGCGCAAGGTCCTAGGTCGCGTCCTGTGTAGGACTCTCTGGGGTGTCAAGCAACTGTTAGGCACTGATCACGTCAGGCTCGGGTCTGAAAATATCGTCCACCCATGCATGGACGCTGGACCTTTGTCCCTCCTCGATGAAGTCCTCCGAAGCCCCTCTGCGGTCCGCGAACCCTGTTATGCAACCAAGGAAATGGTATTGTTAGTTTCGTTGCGTATTTAAAATGGAGCAGAAAAAATATATTCATCACGCACCGTAGTGTCGTAGCTCTATGCCTGGTGTAGCTGAAGAGGGCCCTGCTCCACTGTAAGCTCCGTACATCTGCGGGGCTGTGTTAAGAAATTAATGGTTAGTAAGGTGTATTGGACAACATTTCGTCAATGGTGTATGGCAAAATAATGTTCACGTACCTACCAAGGTCATGTACTACGGAAGAATGGACGGACCGGCGGGGGCATGCCAAAACGGTGGTGGTGTCGGTGTGCACAAGGACGTCCCGGCCGCTGGTGCATGTGCCTGTGGAGTAGTACAGAGGCCCGGGTATGGCGGACGAACGGGTGGCTGAGAGGACGTACCGGCCTGGTGGGTTGGAGGTGGAGAGGACGAACAGGGGTAGGCAGCCCGTGGTAGAATCACGATGTCCCCGCGACCGCCACGGTAGCTGACGACCCTCAGGAACCTATTGCAGGCTCCCAAGGCCCTCCTGTACAGCATCTCATGCTGATGATTAGTCAAGTGCTAGAAGTGCTCGATGTCGTACGTCAGCTCAGTGGCTACCTCTGCAATAACATCATACTTTTGGGAAGAGGAAAGGGTTCGAGTTAGCCACAGCACATGATGCAAGTTGAGTAACAAAGATGATGCAGAAGCTTACCGCGATATCGAAGTTGACGTCCCTCGAGCGCGGGTACGTCTGCGTGACAGGCGCGGTCTCTGTTGGTGGCTAACTCGAAACGTACATGACCTGTGTCCTGGTCCTCGACAAGAACCACCAAAGGTACACTGTGAAAGCGTTGTCATCATGCGCACGGTCCTCCTGCACCACCTCATCTAAAACAGCCGTGCACATATCGACCCACTAAACCATCCTCGGAGCCCACTAGAGCCCAGACCCACCACCACCACCCCCCTAACGGCTAGCCCTAACATAACCATCGTGCAGCGAGTTAGATAAACGAAAAATCCTTGTTGGAAGGAGAATGAAAGGGTGGGGTGTACCTGTGAACGGCGGCCGGGACTGCGGACGTAACAGGAAGTGGGGACTGTTGGTATAGGTCGAACTGCCTCATGACACGGTGAACCGCGTAGTCCTCGACGTGGATGTCATAGACCAATGGCCTCGTCGTCCTTTAGCAATGCATGTCCTGATGGCACAACGAAAAGAGGCCATGCGGGGCACGCTCTTGCACCTCGTCAATGGTGTAGGGTCTCCACCTCACGTCGGTGTCGACAAGAGCGTCGAACTGACCGACGAAGTCCGAGTACGACTTCTTCGTCTGCACCCCAACACACGATCCCTACAACAAATAAAATCACAATAAAGGTGATTGCACATAAATAACATGTTGATTGAGTTGGTAAAATTAAACATTAAGATTTATTGGTAGGATGTAGTATCCAACATGCAACTGAAATTTGGCAGCTATGAGTATAACATATTTCTTGATTATTCTGTATTTATTTCAATCTCATATGAAAATTGCAGAGCATCATATGAATCGAATAATTGTAGTTGAAGCACCGTACCTTCGTCAAGCACCACAACGACCCTATCGTGGGTCTGTTGACATCGTCGTGGTCCAAAGGCAGCTCCTGGTAGGGGGACATGTCAATCCGTGGCCATTCGATCAGGAACCGCTTGTACGACCACAGCTGAAGCAGCAACGGGTAGCCAAGGAAGATTGGCTTCGCCGAGGCTACCTTGCAGCAGCTGTGCAAAGACCCCTGTAGGTGGCCGCCAATACAGCTGAACCCCAGCTGTACTGCGGAACATCGTCGAGCGGGGCCTCCGCAATGGCCCTCGCGTAAGGAAATAGAAGATTAGGCACCGAGTTCCCCTGCGACGTGCACAACATGATCCACCCAAACAACCAGAGCAGGTACACCTCCAAGTGTTGCGCTACTGTGGCGTCGTTAGCGTCGTCTCTCATGTAGTTGGCCTGCACCAAAAAAAACAATTACTTGACAAATTAACAATAGGTAGACAAAATGATTTGGACACTCAGTTTACTAAGTACTCACACTACACTGCAAGAGCCATGCCTTTGTGGGCCCGTGTGTCGAGCTGAAGGTCACGTACGACGGGGCACCATCTTTGCGCTGAATGTCGACAAACTGTCAACAGCTCCTTACGCTAGTTAGGTGGGAGGTCGACCGCGGCAACGGCCCGCCCCGCACAACGAAGGCCAAGTAGCAATGAGATGTCCTCAAGTGTGGGGGCCATCTCACCCACTGGGAGGTAGAACGTGTGCATCTCCGGCCGCCACCGGTCCAGCAGAGTTTCTAGCAGTGACATGTCAAAGTGGAACCGTGTAGACTTCTCCCCAGGCCACGCAGCGGCATCGACCATGTCCCCCTCAACCAACCTGTCTAGAGGGAGAAGGCCCGCAGCGTGTAACCTGTACCATGCATAAAATTAATTAGTTCAAACAACATAATGTTACAACTTACCCTATAAATTTAACTCAGTACGACGTACCTCAAAATCCAACAGGCGTCGATCAGCATCATCAAAAGCTGGGTACGTGCCCGAAACGTGCCTAGCCTCGAACCCTGAACGACTGACATGAACGACCTGTGAAGGCTGTCCAAGGTAGGGTCGAGCAACTCAGGGGTCTAGTACCCCTCTGGAACTGGCTGCGCCATACCTGCAACACGAAACAACTAAGTAGTGCCCGAAATAATAATGACTTCAAAACGTAAATAAAATAAAACAAACTTCAAATGAGATATTGGAAATGAAGTAGTCCACGATGTGCAAATTTTACATGGTCATAGTAGTACAACTTATGTTACATATTACATCACATTCCGGAAGGTTCGCCTAAATTACGAGTACACAAACATGTATCACAACCACTTGACAAAGTGAAGACATAATGAGTTTAGAAACATACAGCACATGAATCACAACTTAAAACGACTTCACAAATATACAACACATGAATCACAGAAGCCTGTAATTGTTGCTACGTGCACAATGCCCCCGACCACGCACTGTAGCAATTCTGTCACCGTTTGATGGATCAGCTTGGCTACTCGCACTTCCATATGTCGTTGCAGGGTAGTTCTTGTAGGTGTGACCAGCTTCATGGCACCTGGAGCAAAGGCGTACATCAGGATCAGCTTCAAATTGATCCATGTCATTCCAGATATGTCTTTTCTTACGTCGCCCGACCTCTTGGAACATTTCTGGATTAGGGTCAGAAATGTAGCACGCGACATTACTAGGATTGTTTAGGAAGTTTCCTAGTAAACGATATCCATAAATCTTGTTCCTCCAAGTGTGCCATATGGTTTCCTTTAGGAAATAGTGTGACACAAACCGATGAGGCTGAAGACCCCCCACCTCAATGCATGCAGCAATGACATGGGTGCAAGGGCTGTGTAGCAAACTTGGCTTGTGGCAAGAGCAAACACACCCTTCATTGCTGATGATGCACTCCTGTGTGTGCTTCTCATGCCTCCTACCCATTCGAGCTTTATCCCTGCAAACAACCTCGAACCGGCGTTCCACGGCTCCCACTTCATTCACACGATGCAAATGAGCCTTCTTAATCGCCTCCTCCATGTACTCTGTTATCTTGAAACCATATATTTTGTTATTATCACACATTGAATTATCAACCAATTGGTACCTTTCCTTGAAGTACTTCATGGTGCGGTACAGGAAGAATTCTAGGACATCAACAAGGGGCAGACCCTGAACACCGCGCAAGACCCAGTTGTAAACCTCAGCCAGGTTTGTAGTCTTTATACCCCACCGAGCACCTCCCTCATCAAAGAGTAATGTCCACTTTTCCTTCGGCTCATGCTCAATTCACTTTGAGAAGTTGTTGATGGATCTTCCCCGTCTTCGCATGACATTTGGAGCATCGAGCCTGACATCCTCTAGAGACACAGGGTGGCCAGCCTCGCTGTTGACCGGCCTCTTGGCTAGATCTTCGCATTGTTTTTTTAAGGTCGTCAAGTTTCTTCCACAGCATGTTGAATTTCCTCTTCTGATTCTAGCTTCATAGACGCTTGAACAATGTCATAAGGGTTTTGTTCTTGAATTGCCTATGAAAGTTTGCACCCATATGTCTCATGCACCACCTACTCTTCAAGTCCGGCCATATCGCCACCCGAAAACGCTCCACACTTCCATTATGTAGGTCTTCGATTGGTTGTAGAATGCCTTTATGCCGATCATGAACGAGACAAACCCCCTCCATGTCCTTCACAATCATGTTCTTTACCCTCTCTAGGAACTATACCAGCTATCTCTAGACTCCTTCTCCACAAATGCAATCGCAAGCGGCAACACCTGATTGTTGCCGTCGGACCCAATAGCTGTCAATATTATTCCTTTATACCTTCTTGTCAGAAATGTGCCATCAATGCAAATGACTAATCAACATCGCCGGAAAGCCTCAATACAAGGACCTAAGGCCAGGAATGACCGCTGCAGGACCTGATTGCCTGGAAACTAAGCACACGGATAAGTTTTCACGTCGTAAAAGCTTCCTAGGTTCCTCTGGCATATGGTGTGCAACAGGACAGGGAGGTTGTCATAGGATGCTTCGAACGTACCCACTTCATCTCCAGCGCCTTCTGCTTCGCTCGGTAAGCTTTGTTGTAGCTAATCTTGTACTTGAACTTCTCCTCTATGGCACAAATAATGGACTTGGGCTCGAAGCTAGGATTTTGCACTATTTGAAGATACATGTACTGAGAAAAAAATCAGTAGTGAGATTGCGATGTGTTCCTCCAATTCAGCCAGCAAGCATTGGTGCTCAACCACTCTAGTCACCTTCTAGTAATCCTTCCACTTCCCCTTGTATGCGTGCACCCTGAACGGACAATCATTTCTCACACAGCGGGCATCATACACCGCCAGGTTGCTCTTCTCCACCTTGAACTAACGCTGCAAAAATAAGGTGGACCATCTCTTCACAGCTGCCTTCACCTCATCCCCACTTGGATATAAAGCACCCACGCATACCTCATTCTCGCTGTACTCCTAAGAGACATTTTCCCCTACATTGACCTGTAGGGCGGAATGGTCCTAATTTGACCAGTTCCGCGGGATAGGGTAAGCATCTTTCTCATCGGACGAGTCATCATCCATGGCATCATTGGCCTCCTCTACTTCCCTCTCCACCTCTACTTCCCTCTCCACCTGCTCAATTAACTCAGCAATTTCTTCCCCCTCATCAGCCTCCCCATTTGGCTCACGGGCTGCAACATCATCCTTTGCATCTCCCCCTTCTTCCCCATCATTATCAAGTTCTTCGTTTGCCCCCTCACTACTCTCCACATCTTCCTCCACTTCAACTTCAGCACCTCTCACTTCTTCTTCCACCTGACTACTAGACCCAGCCTTCGTGAACAGTTGAACATACCATATAATCAATAAACCCTGCCTCGTGCAATCCTTTACATAAGCCCGGTAGCTCGGAGTTCCTTCAAGCGGGAGCAGCTCACAAAAGTTTATGTCCGGCCGTCTCTTTACTACAATCCTCACAGACACATCCACTTGATCTCTATCAACACCGAAATCCTTACAAAGCTACCTGCATATGCCCCCCAAGTCCTTTCTCTTGTTCTTGGTAAATACTTGTAGAAATATGGAAATTCACTCAAATCTACCCCTTCTGGACCATATCTAACCTCCCCCAAACCATATAACACTTGGAAATATAAACTAACCGACATGCCTACCAACATACACGAAACGAGCAGTCCAAATTACTCTCAATAACTTAAATCAGTTAACTAGAATGACACCTTCAATTCAATAAATAGTGGAATCATTTAATTCTATCATGCACACTAACAACTATTTAAGAGTAAACCAACCTTACGAACTAAATTTATCATAGGCATCTACCAAGATAATATACGGGGCAACAACAAAGGTTCTAACTAAATCTAATAATTCCAACTACCCCTGTAACAACTACATTGTCAATACCTAAACAAAATAGAACCCTAGCAATCCAAATAATATTCGTATAAATTTAATCCACATAAATCAATAAAATTAAATTTATGGCGAACTAAATAACTAAGCTAAATTCACTATACTAACTAAGCTACATTTTCCTATGTCTAAAATCCACTAGATTTTTCTAAGTCTCAGTCCACTAAACTAACTACTAGATTTATGTACTACTACATCTATCCACTAAACTATCTATATTAATTAAACTACGAGATTTAAAAAACTACCTAAAATTAAGGGACGACCTCCTTCCCCTCCCCTCCCTCCCTCCCTCCCTTTCTAGCTCGCTCTCTTTGGCTCGCTTGCTCGGTTTCTACTGGGGTGACGCGCTCGGTCTGGAGTCTGGGGGGCGCGCGGTGCGCTGATTTTATAATAGGAAGCCCCACCGGTTCATCCGGCGGTAAGGAACGGCTTCCGCCGTTTGAACTGGCGGGGCACCCTTACCGTTGGATGAAACGACGAAGGTTCCTTGAAACCGGCGCCAATCGAACCCGTGGGCAGCTCGCCGAATTAGGGGGCGGTAAGGGCCTTACCGCCATTTCACCCGACGGTAAGGCCCCTTACCGCCGTTTCAACCAGCGCAAAGTTCCTAGCGCCGATTAGTCCAGTGGCATACGTCTATTTTTGCAAATTTTTTATTCCACTATTTATTTCTGCAAAATCATAAGAAAATTCGTGAGTCCGTGACCGAGGGAGCACGTGCGAGTAGAGGCACAGGCGGGCAGCGCAAGCCCCTGCGCTGCCGCGTTCGAGAAACGGCAGTCGGGAAAGGAGCCGAGCACACGCATGTTGACGAGGAAGGAGCCGGCGATGGGGCCCATGGGCATGAACTCGCCGGTAGCGGGGTCCAGCACTTGAGGCTGCCCACGTGCTCATCCTCCCGGAGCATGGTGAGGAAGCTTGAGTCCGTGTGTGGATCTGCACGCCGGAGGAGCCCATCGTGTCCTTCGTGTAGTTGTACCGGTTGATCCAGAACTGGCACGACCAGTCCCCGAACAAGTGCTCTTCCAGCCCCAAGCTCGAGGCCAGCTTTCCGGCGATGTCGAAGATCACGTCTAGCGATGAAAATGGAAGGACAAAATCCCATTACCGCCCATCCAGTTTCCCATATTTGGAGGCGAAAATGGTACGGTAAGGTTCGGTAATGGGATAGGAAACGGGACAGGGGTACCCAAGAACGGGACGGGATATGGTTGAGGGGGTATCCCACCCATATTTGCGGGATCCCATTTTAATTTGGGATGGTCCCGTATTCATCCCGTTTCTAATTTAACGGGGTAAGCCTACTACCTCAATCCCCCAAACCCCAATCGGTCAATCCAGCCCAACAGGCCCAACAAACAACCCTTATTCCCTGGCATCTGGCATCGGCAACTCCCCGTTCGGCCGTTCGCCCGTTCCCAATTGGCCAATCCATCCCGCTGCCGCCTGCCCCTGCCCCTGCCCTTGGCCCCTGGCCCTTGTCGCGTGCCAGCCTGCCCCTGCCATCGCACGCCGCCGCCGGCCGCTGGCCCCCTGCCGCCGCGTGCCACCAGCCTGCCCCTGCCATCGCACGCCGCCGCTGGCCCCTAGCCCCCTGCCGTCGCGTGCCGGCCTGCGGCCTGCCCCCTACCATCGCTTGCGCTCTGCCTCTGCACGGCTGCGCCTCTGCTAGCTGGTCCCCTGCCGCGTGCCGGCCTGCCCCCTACCGCTGCCGGCCCCTGGCCCTCTGTCGCCGCTCTACCAAGCGCCAGCTGCCACCACCTGATGCCCGCCGTGCCGCCATCGTCCATCAGGGATGCTGTGCGGTGGAGAAAGAGGACGAAGCGACCATTCCCGACCTTCTGCCTCCACAACGCCAGTGCCGGAAAAACACTTAGGCTTGGGCTGGTTGCTGCCAGCAGTACCGTCGAAGCCACAAATCTCGTCATCTCACTCTTCTGTCAAAGGCAGCGTAAGCGGATCCATTTCAGGTATGCATTAAACTAGAACTAGCACTAGTAGTAGCTCTGTACAGCCTGTAGATTTCATGGATGTGGTGCATATGTGGCTGAAATAGAATATGAAATAGTACAGGTAGTGATTAGTGAACTAGGCAATAGTAGATTAGTAGCACATAGACTCGCTTGCTCTCTTTGTTGATTCTTTTCCAGGAGCCAAGAGAAAGGCATGTGATGGTGGTAGTCAGAGTACACCTCATGGATCATCTTCAGCGCCAACTGAACTAAGTGAAGATGAAAATCAAGTAGTTGGCACTGTCAGTGACACACTGGCACCGGCTACACAGGGACAAATTCAAGTTGAGGGAGAGGGATCTAGTGAGACACAAACTCAAGGACCTGGGACTATAGCCACTACAGATGCAGTTGTTCTTGATGGTGAGGAGGAAGCAGAAGTTGTTGAGATAGGGACAACAAAGAGGCAGAAGAGGTGCACATCTATTCTGTGGAAGTATTTTACTAAGAAAACAGAGACAGTAGAGGCCAATGGAAAGAAATATGAGCAGGTGTGGTCTCAACGTGCAATCATGAAACACTGTTATGGTGGCGCAAGTCTAATAACCCGGTGTTCACGTCGGTATCTGACTGCTTGATCGATCATCCAACTGGAACCAGGGTATACTCATGTGGTAATCACGTTGAACGTTGACCAAGCTCCGTATATGATGAGGATACGGTGGAACACGATGGCCGCAGGGGATACCAGGCCCATAACGGGGCCACATAGTGCCGGGACGGTGCATGCAGGGATAGGTAGCCGGGGCGATCTATCCCTGAAATACACGGTGTTGGGAGCACCCATGGTTATTACTGTACTTATTAGCAAATTAAACATACACTCGTATGAAGAAAATAGCAGAATGGACGATGGGCCAACTAGTGTCGCGGGCTCCGTGGCAAACGGAGCTGGCCATGGCCACTACGAGCAGCGTGATCTGCGGGAGCGCGAGGAGACGGGCGGTCTTGGTGGAGGGCGCCATCGCGGTTTGGCTGCTGGCCGGCCGCTGGCTAGATGCTTGTCCCTAGCTCAGTCCCTGTGAGTTGGAGTTACGCTGCCGCTTGAATCTTGATGTAGCATTGTGATCTTTGGAGGCCGTATTTATAGGCAAGAGGAATGCAAGGGAAGGCAGCAAGTTGAGTTCCCAGTGCGCCAGAGAGCCACAGCCTTGTCTCTTCCACGGGCGAAAATCTTCGGTTAGTCTTCGTTAGGGACGAAAGCGGATCGGATTGGATCGGATAATGTCTTTTCCACGTCCTCATCCATTATTTTTTATCGGATGCGGAGCGGAGCGGATATTAATTACACGGATGCTGTTATGGAGGCATTTCTCGGATGCCGGAACTGGTGCGGAATCAGATCGATGTCGGAGCATACACGGATTAAAATAGTTGATTATTACAAGTTCTCAGTTCGTACTTAAGAGTTTAAAGAATATGGATTCATAATAAAACACCATTTATTCTTCTTAATCTTAAGAATCGGATATCCTATTATAAGCCTCGGACAATCCGCGTTCAATTATCGGATAATCCATATCCATCGGATTTCACTAAAACCATATCCTACTCCGCATCCCCAAACAATCGGATTCGGATTATCCATATCCTCATTTATATCAAAAACTCTTCCCCGTATCCATAAAATTCGGATTCGGAACGGACCGGATGCGGACATTATGTTCGAGAGAAATCGCTTCCTCCCCAGACATGGCATCCACGCTAGCTGTTTCTGCTCCCACGCGCTGGCTGACGCCGGCCGCCGGCAAGAAGTACCACACGGGGCACGACACGCCTCCGGTCGACACCGCCGGCCACCTGACAGAGGCTCGGGTTGCCACGTTGTAAACCACCGCCTCGTAGTCTCCGTCTCCCCCGCGCGGGGCGTCCCAGTAGTAGACGCTGTTGGCGCTCACGCCCTCCAACCTCGGGACCAATACGAAACCAAAAATCCGACAGTGTCTCCTCCACCAAAACCGACGCTGCTTCCTCCTCACTAATGATATAGAAACACCAAGCTAACTTGTTTCCCTCCAACTTCTCACAGTAAGCATGTATGCATACATAACAAACTATCATATTTGAAGAGAAACAGCTTGAGAGGGTTAGCACATTATGTCTAGTTAGCCTAACCATGTATATATGCTGAAAGATGGCCCCTGCATCTGAGCACCAGTTAGCTCATCCGCTTTTGGTTGGGTATTCATGCATCTAGCATTCACGTAGGCTCACACCAAAAAATGATCCTCCCATCTATTCGGTGTGTTCTTTTCTGTTCCTATTTGGTTTACGAAATCTCTTGTGCAGGACGGAGGCAGGACATTTGTACCTCAAGCCTAATTTCTGCATTAAATTATTATTAGGGATCATAATTAGACTAATCAAAGATTCCGTCCTTAAGTTAATGACACACTTATGCTAGATTAAGTTAAATCTAACATGCCCCTATCCCTCTAATTTCCAGTTAATTAGCATGCACATCACGGTGATGGTCTGGACGTACTCTGGTGGATGCTCTGCCTCCTCGTGTGTACGTCGGCATCGGCGCGGTGAAGGAAGTCGCCGACAACTTAGAAGTTAGAAGAAAGCTGCGCCCGTCAAGGCTAACGATTAGCAACATAGCTTGAGCGAGTTCTGGACAAAAGGCCGTGGTAGTTTCAGCTGCGTCTTATCACTCTGGAAGTATAAAAGATTATTTGTTAACCCACGCGCTGGCTGCCGCCGGCCGCCGGCAAGAAGTACCACACGGGGCACGACACGCCTCCGGTCGACACCACCGGCCACCTGACAGAGGCTCGGGTTGCCACGTTGTAAACCACCGCCTCGTAGTCTCCGTCTCCCCCGCGCGGGCCGTCCCAGTGGTAGACACTGTTGGCGCTCACGCCCTCGCCGCGCACCACCGCCGCATCGTTCATGCCGACGAACACCGCGTTCCCTCTCAGATCCTTCGCGTCGGCCACCACCCAGCAGCTGCCCGGCCAGTTCCCCGGGTCGTACCTGAGGACGAAGACATCGCCCTCGAATATGTGAATCCACCGCGCGGCTCCCCCGGGCGGCGCGTCGACGGTGACGGAGCCGGAGCCGCTCGACCGCCTCCATACCTGGTACAGCCCACCTTCGCAGAGCACCAGGTTCTTGCCGTCCGTGTACTCCGAGATGACGTCGTACGGCGGAGGGAAGGCGTCGGCGCCGATGGGCAGTTTCAGCAGCGGCCCCACCTCCATCGGTGGCATCTGGCGGAAGACACGGTGGCGGCGGGTGAGGTGGAGCACGTGCACCTCGCCGTCCCACGCCAGGCAGTAGACCTTGCCGTTGTCGCCGTAGGCGATGTCGACCAGGATGACCCCATCGAGGAGCGGGCCCGTGTCCTCGCTGTACGAGCAGCCGTCGGCCGCCCTCTGCACGGCGACCATGTCCGGCCGGATGAGGCTCGCCGCGGTGAAGTCGCGACGCGTGGGGTTGGGCGCGAAGACGATCTTGGGTGCCAGCTGGCCGTGCGCGGGCTGGTACAGTGACTCGTCCAGCGGGATCTCCTCACCGGTGAAGGGGTTGAACAGCATGGGCCCCGCGGGCGCCGCAGCGTCGCCCGCGACGAGTGCCACCCACCCGTCGCGCGAGGCGCCGACGCAGCGGCAGCGCGCCGCGGCGCCGACCGTGCCGCCCGGCCGGTGCAGCAGGAGCCTGGACCAGCGCCGCACGTAGAGGGGGCAGGCGGCGAGCGAGACGGGAAGGCTCGCGGCGTCGTCGGCCGGGAGCACGGCGAGCGGGCGCGATAGCGGTGGCGGGAGCGCGGAGCGCCACGCGGCGCAGACAGCGCGGCAGGAGGCGTAGTCCTTGAGCGCGCAGCAGTCGGCGATGGTGGAGACGAGGCTGGGCTCGAGGTCGGCCCACGGCGGGATGGGAGCGCCGGCGGGCATGCCGACGTCGTCGTCGCCGCTCATCGATCGTGCGTCGTCGGCCGGGAGCACGGCGAGCGGGCGCGATAGCGGTGGCGGGAGCGCGGAGCGCCACGCGGCGCAGACAGCGCGGCAGGAGGTGTAGTCCTTAAGCGCGCAGCAGTCGGCGATGGTGGAGACGAGGCTGGGCTCGAGGTCGGCCCACGGCGGGATGGGAGCGCTGGCGGGCATGCCGACGTCGTCGTCGCCGCTCGATCCGTCGTGGCACGTATCACGAACTAGTTTGAATAAAAAGCTTGTTAGTACTGTTGGGATTTCACGGAATCTAGCACACGCGAACACGAGAAGGAAAAAAGAACACATAGACTTCCGAAGCACCTAACCGGCCAGACATATAAGTTACAACTCTGACTTGTATCCGATCTGGACTCACGAGTACTCCGACCATAAAAGTATCTGATGTCCGACTCCAACTAGGAAACTCCGATTTCCTTGATTGCCTGCCGGACTCCGCGAACTCGTAGCTTCCCTTCTATACGAGATCGTATACGACAGCTCGCCGACCAATGCAATTCCGTTTGCTAAACTAACCTTGCTAGCTTCCTACGTGTGCAACTCCATGCACGTAATACTAACCAGCATGCACACGGACTCAACTTCCTAATTCATCGACCGACACAAACTTGACTTCCTAAACCTACGACTAAAACAAGATTAAATCCAACAAGTACCTCCATGTCCATGAGAGCATGTTGTATGCATAAACGGCGAGCTCGCGGCTCGCTCCTGGCATTCTGGTAATGGAATTGGGCTAAAAGTCTCTGCCGGAACTGGGCTGCTACAGCCTCCACCTGACGTCGTGGGCTACTTTCTCTACGCTCCGGTTTTCTTTTGACCCAGTTTTATTTTTCTTGTTTTTCATTTTTGTAAGCTTTTTTTCCTTGTGACTGCTCGTTGTCCGAGTGATTTTGCATTTAGTTTTTACTCGGACTATGCAAATATACCCATGCGTTACTACGGGTACATGAAAACTACATCGATATATTACCATACTATATAATATGGTCTATATGTAGCTAATCATATTTTAATATGACTCTAATCATGTTTTAATATGACTTTTGCTTTGATTTTTATGTATATACTAATATAATGTTTAGTAGCAACAAGACTGCAAATCACAGGAAAATACTTTCAAATGTGTAGCGTCAATAGTCGGTCAAAGTCTATCACCATCACCTCGTCACGCTCCCGAAGGACGAGGGCAAGAAGGAGAAGCGCGCCGTGGGCGGGAGGCCCACCCGATCCGCCACGCCCCCGTCCCGGAGACCGCCGTGCTGGCCGCGTCATGTTGGTACAACAAATATCCAAGTATAACCAACACTGGTAAAATGTTAATCTAGCAGGAACATAAGGATCATATCATATATATCTATTGCTGGTAACAAATTGAATTGACTGTCCATAGCTGGTAGCTCACACGAGCGAAGATTTCTATACTAAAAGGTTCATGATCACATATATGCGGCCACACTTGTTAGGTGCCTCCAAATGATAATGAAGATCATATGAGCATCTCACGGTGTCAAGAATCAGATGATTATTCTGGGAGGGACCCATGATCTTGTTCATCACCTCTATGCGTCCCTTGTACTTCTCCATTCACACTGCAACTGCAAAAGTAGATTTTTTCTAGTTTATCGGTAATTAATATGCCCATGCATTGGCGTAGATGTTAAGATGTATGTGGCCTTCAACCCGGTGAAGCTTGCACCCTTGGCGAGTTCCCTAAACTCCCTCTCTTACCTCTTGCGTTGTGCACGAGCGCGATCCACATGTCAACGTGGAACACGCCCTGAGCCTTGGGTGTTGCCTTCGGGTTCGGTGGTTCACTGGCAGGATGTACTCGATGACTACTAGACCATAAATGATTTTTTCTTGGATAAATGGGTTCTGTACTGGCGGGCGAAGCACCCACCAGCAACTATGGCTCTCTGTGCTGACATATGCTCGCTCGCTCACTGTGCTGGTGGGTGCTTACGTAGCCCGGTAGCACAATAATTTTTTAATAATAAAAAAAAGTCCGGCCACCTGCGTCGCCCGTACGCCGCCACTCGTCCCGCCCGTCGCTCCCGGATTTGGCGCACGAGAGGGCCGACGAGGGGGCGCAGCTTGCGATGACCCCTGCCTCAGGTTCACAAGACGCCATAATCTCGTTGTACAAGACGCCACACTGCCTCAGGTTTACAAATGGCGAAAGAACATAGAGATAGGTAAAACACACGATAAAAATCAACTTCAGTACTTGCACCACACGCAGCATGATTACAACCTTGTGCGCCTCGAACCATCTCTGTTGCCGCCTGCACACCCTGCACAGCCCGCCTGCACAGCCGCTCGAGCGCTTGCTGCTCATGCGCCGCTGCCCCCGGCCGCTGCTGCGACAGCTGCTTGCTCCCGAGGGGCCGAGGGGCCGCGCAGCCGAGGGCCATGCCGCTCCGTGCTGCCCCGGTGCCCCCTCCGCTTGGCCGTGGAAGATGAAGTGATAGGGATGGATAACGAGAGAGAGGGGGAGAGGGAAGGGATAAGAAGGAAGTTTGGGCTGACGGGAGAGCTCGATAGCTTCTTTGTGTCCAAAGTTATTTAAAAATTTTAAAATTCAAGATTTAGAAATTAAAAAGATTATAATGATATTTTGAGCTATTAAACAACTTTAAATGGAAAAGTTATCAACTAGAAAATTTTATATCTAATCTATCTACAACTTTATATCAATATTCATCCAAGAATGAATAGCTAGTATAAGTTGAAACACCTTATGAGTTATAGGGTGTTTCAACCTATAGTGATAAGTGCACTAACTATTCATTATTATTTGTATTAACTAAGAAATAATATTTTTTAAATTTACTAAATAATATTTATATGAATGTATAAAAGTTTGAAACAATTTCAAAATCATTTGTTAAGTATTTAAATAATTTTAAATTTTCTTGAAGACCGGGTGCTTGCTCGCCCGCCAACACAGTGCATGTGCCCGCAGGGCATGTGTGTGCATGTGCACGCTGCTGGTCAGTGCATGCACACAGTGCATGTGTTATAGGGTGTTGTGCATGTGCATGCATGCGCACAGTGCATGTGCATGCTGTTGTGGTCAGTGCTGCGGCTACTGTGTTGGCGGGTCCTGTAAGTACCGTCGGCACAAATCGCCTTATCCTGTCAGCACAGTGCTCCCTAACCGGCGCAAGAAAATTTTGTGCCAGCGGGTGCTAATCATGCCCGCTAGCACAAATTATTTTTGGTGTATTGGACAATCATCTTATCCTTCGCTGGCAGAGCATCGCAGTAGTTCTTGAGGATGGTGG
The DNA here is from genome assembly GCF_000263155.2 of Setaria italica. Taxonomy (NCBI): domain Eukaryota; kingdom Viridiplantae; phylum Streptophyta; class Magnoliopsida; order Poales; family Poaceae; genus Setaria; species Setaria italica. The sequence goes on along the minus strand of NC_028453.1, from coordinate 39,082,186 downwards.
CGCAGTGGGTGTTGCTTTAGTCATGGAGGATCCACTTCATGAGGGATTTTTTATCTGAAATTTTGATTTCATTTTTCACTCAAAACATAAATGTGTTTTGTATTTTTTGAACCATAATGTTACTTGGAATTTATGCAATAAAATAAAATCTGATATGGATATATTTTGATTTTTGTTTTTTAAAAAAATCAACATTTGAAATGTACTTATTCAACATTTTGATATGCACTTTCAACATCTTTGATATACTCATTTCATATTAAATGCTGAATTAGTTTATAGGAATTGTTGAATTAAGTTTGAAGAAATATTGAATTTAGTATTTTAAAATGTTGACTATATTAATTTAATATTTTGAGATCAGAAATCTTTAGATAAATTAAATAACAAATTACGGACACATATTAAAAAATAAAAAATAATAGCACCTGCCGTATATGTGCTCACGAGGTGGGCATGGAGATCAGCAGATACAGTTCTCACGGTCACGGAGGCACGGGAAGCTGCTAGTTTCCACGAGCAAAAAATAGTAAGCCGCCCCACACGGTGCGGAGAAGTGGGCTGTTTCAGGTCATGCGCAGAGAAAGTAGAGTCCGAGCATTTATGTTTCAGTGGATGGGATCCATGGCCTATGGCATCGCATATGTGTGGTCAGGACTCGTGTGGACAGAAAGAATGCATGTTGGGCTGATGGTCTTTTTTAGTCTAGATTCAAAGTTTAGCTTTGCTATTATTTACCAACTTGGTAGCTAAATAACAACCACTATTCGAAGTCATGTTTTTTTGAAAAAGGAACTAAATCTTGCCTCGGCAAGTGCACACAGCTTATGCTTACAATTTTTCAGCCATACTGCTGATTATATAACTAAGGGAATTGAGCACACAAAAGACCAAAATAATTAAAAGCGAGTCTATTATTGTTTCTCCGTCCATTCTTGATAAAAATATCTAAAGCAACAGTCTCCATTTCCCTGCTCGCCGAATGAATGATCTCCCTTTGTGTCCACACGCTGCACATGAACATAAGTCATGTTACAAGGTACTAAATAAATGATAGCTAAACATAAGTGTCAAAATATATGAACATGAACGGTAAATATTTCATAAATTTGATAAATGAATGCTAAAAATGAAGTTTATGATATATGCTCTGAAAGATAATTTCTACTAGTATGACATGAGTTATCCAATCTATCATCTATACAATGTAGCAAAGAATATGGCTAGAGTTAATTCACTGCCATGTTTGCTCCAGCCTCCTGCCTCTATATTAACATGGACACAGGGCATTGCATTTCAATAACCCGGCAACCTCACAACCAAACGCAAGAGCAACAGCTAGAAACACCATCTATCATGGCACCTGTCAGCAAGGTTCTGTTTTGACGGTCATGGTCGTAGCCATGGCGGTCTTGTCACCATCTCTTGTGCATGGAGGACAAAAACGTACGTATTGTATTTACACATGTGCACATGATCTTACCGTCTTCTTTTTTACAAACATTTTAGATTTGACACAATCGATCATTGACCATTACTTTTAAATTTACAATTATGTAGCGATGTGCTTTCATCTACCAAGGTGCGACAAAGCCTGCCTTAGAAACTGCCTGGAGAGACGTCTTGGGAATGTTATGTCCTGCACTAACATGGACACCACCTGCTGCTGCCACTTTATTAGTGCTGCTAGAAAACTGGCTTGATTTCAGTATTGATGCCAGATATAGTTGGGTGTAGACTGATAAATCAATCCAAATGTTATGCATCATAATAACTTGAATTGAAAAACTTTTTCTTAACTTTCCCAATTTCAATTCAAAACTTATTATTAACTTTTCCATCTCACGGTCCATCATTTATATAAAGAGAGAGTGCCGGAATAAGCAAAACGATATGCATGCACGCTGAACGATTGATGAGCTGATCCATCCTGATTCCTCACACAGGAATAGGGATTACTACGAGAGAACTGACCTTCCATCCACCCCCTTTTGTCCCGGTTAATATTTGACCCGTGACTAAAGTGGCTTTAGTCCTAGTTCAAAAATAAGTACCGCAAGGACACCGACGGGAGGGACTTTAGTCCCGGTTGAAAAGATCTGACAATGATGTCCGCCCCTTTTATCCCGGTTGGAAATTCCAACCGGGAATTAATCTTTTATCCCAGTTAGAATTACCAACCGGGATAAAAAGGGTAGATCTTTTGTCCCAGTTGGAATTTCCAACCGGGACAAAAGGAGCTTCCTGCCCCCCTCTCCTTATCCACGCGTACAAGTCTTTCACGCGCAAGTCTTTCTTCTGCTACTCTCCCTTTCTTCTTCCTCCTCCTCCTCTCCTTCCTCCATTCTCCTTTCCCTCCGGTGCGGGTGGCCGCCCCCTCCCCTGCTGCCCCTCCCCTTCCCCTTCTGCTCGCCTCGCACTGGCAGTGAGGAGCAGTAGCAGGGTGAGGTGTAGGGCAGTGACGGCGGCGGGGCGACGGAGCGCGGCGAGTGAGCTGCGGCAGCGCGCGGCGAGCGGGGGACTCGCAGGCATGGCGCGTGGGTAGGACGTCGAGCAGTGGTGCACAGGTGCAGGACACGTGGGAGCAGGCGCAGGACCTCCATCTGCCCCCTCCCCCCTGAAAATCGATCTCAATCGAGAGGCATGACTCTGAAAAATCCTTCGCCCTCTGATTCCTATGTCCCTCACAGTAATTGCTCGAAGCGACGGAGCGGCGCAGAGGCCGGAGCGGGACAGCGCCGGGGTGGAGCGGCGCGGGGCAGAGCGGAGGCCGGGGCTGGGGTCAGGGTTGGGGCGGAGGCCAGAGCCGGGGCAGAGCGGAGGTTGGAGCGGCGTGTGGCTGGTGTCGGGGTGGGCGGGCGGGCGGCTTGCGTCTTTTTTTTTAATTTTTTTCAAAACACTTTAGTTCCGGTTGGAAACACCAACCGGAACTAAAGGCCCCCTTTAATCCCGAGTGGATGACCCGGGACTAAAGAACCCATTTATCTCAAAAAATTAATCCCAAATGGATTTTTGGGAAATTTGACCCCTACCAACCGGGACTAAAGGTCCGTTTTCCAGCAGTGAATCACCCTCAATTGCCAATTTTCCATGTAACTTGATTGTTTTTGTTTATATCATTATCGATGCCTGTTCACCACTTCACCCCCTTCGCATCGCTCCGCGCTGGTGCTGCGACACACCCATTGCTCTGCTCCACCGCAATGAGGACCCAGTGGTGTCACTGGCCACCAGGTCCTCCACACCCGGAAGCATACCATCCCAAGATAGGACATCATCATGAGGACTATACTTACATCTTTGCGCGCCGCCAAAGTGTGCGCTACTCTATTACATGTTGGAATTAGAGATATCATCATATGCAATTTGGATTATGTAATCCTAGAGATATAGGTGTTGAGTTCGTTCGGTTATTAGAGATAGGAATCTTGTTGTAATCATATCCAACCGAACCGAATATTTGCAACGCCTTAGGATGTAATCTGTTGGGACTCTCCCTATATATTAACATGCAACCATGGCGACCCAAGATAGGCAACCACGTTCTATCATTTTACATGGTAATCAGAGCCCCCTTCTTCCACAACACATCTACCTGACTACCACCTCCTCCATGGCATTACGGTAATCAGAGCCCCCTTCTTCCACAACACATCTACCCGACTACCACCTCCTCCATGGCGTCATCTTCAAGCTCGTCGGCGGCGCCTCTCGGAGCTCCCATAGCTGAAAAGCTCACACGGGAAAATTACGTCTTGTGAAAAGCTCAGCTTTTCCTGGCTGTGCGTGGCGCGCAGCTGATGGGGATCCTAGATGGATCCATCAAGGAAACGCCCAAGACCATGGAACTGGTGAAGGCCGACGACAAGAAAGAGATAGTTGCTAACCCAAAATATGATTTGTGGGTAGCTAAAGATCAGCAATTGTTGAGTTATTTGTTGAACTCCATCACCAAAGAAGTGCTTGCACAAGTAGCGGTGGAGATAACTTCGGCAGGAGCATGGAAGGCGTTGCAAATAATGTTTGCGGCGCAATCAAGAGCACGCGTAACAAATCTGTGCATGCAGCTGTCTACTCTCAAGAAGGGTAGCATGACTTTGTCAACATACTTCACCAAGATGGTGGCAATCAAGGATGAACTTACGGCAATAGGTATATTGATTGATGATGGTGAGATGACGTCTCATATTCTCAACAGTCTTGATTTTGATTTTGAGTACAATCCGTTTGTTTCCCTCAATGTTTGGCCGAGCGGATCCTATCCCACTTTTCGAGTTATATTATCATCTAATGTCCTATGAGATGCGTCTTGAGGCTTACAATGAAGATGGACAGTACTCGTCCTCTACAAATTCAGCAAGTCATGGAGGTTTTAGAGGACGTGGCGGTCGGTCTCGTGGCTGAAACAGTGGTGGCCGTGGGCCTCAAGGCAGAGGCGGCACCAATGGCGCACGCCAGCCCAAGCAAGGCGGTCCAAGTGACGAGCCTCATCCGGCCGGACATGGTCGCCGTGCAGAGGGCGGCCGACAGCTGCTCGTACAGCGAGGACACGGGCCCGCTCCTCGATGGGGTCGTCCTGGTCGACATCGCCTACGGTGACAACGGCAAGGTCTACTGCCTGGCGTGGGACGGCGAGGTGCACGTGCTCCACCTCACCCGCCGCCACCGTGTCTGCCGCCAGATGCCACCGATGGTGGTGGGGCCGCTGCTGAAACTGCCCATCGGCGCCGACGCCTTCCCTCCGCCGTACGACGTCATCTCGGAGTACACGGACGGCAAGAACCTGGTGCTCTACGAAGGTGGGCTGTACCAGGTATGGAGGCGGTCGAGCGGCTCCGGCTCCGTCACCGTCGACGCGCCGCCCGGAGGAGCCGCGCGGTGGATTCACATATTCGAGGGCGACGTCTTCATCCTCAGGTACGACCCGGGGAACTGGCCGGGCAGCTGCTGGGTGGTGGCCGACACGAAGGATCTGAGAGGGAACGCGGTGTTCGTCGGCATGAACGATGCGGCGGTGGTGCGCGGCGAGGGCGTGAGCGCCAACAGCGTCTACTACTAGGACGGCCCGCGCGGGGGAGACGGAGACTACGAGGCGGTGGTGTACAACGTGGCAACCGGAGCCTCTGTCCGGTGGCCGGCGGCGTCGACCGGAGGCGTGTCGTGCCCCGTGTGGTACTTCTTACCGGCGGCCGGCGTCAGCCAGCGCGTGGGAGCAGAAACAGCTAGCGTGGAAGTCATGTCTGGGGGAGGAAGCGATTTCTCTCGAACATGACGAGGGGGAGGACAGTGCGCATTGTCTCAAGAAAACCATGAATTTGCTTGGTAGGTTAGATTATCATGTCGTTTATGGTAGCGGTCCGTGTGAAGTTGGCGAGAGTTAAACTTGCTTTTTGTTAGCTTTATGTATAGTATGAAAAGAATTGGTTCTATTGCATCATGTTTGTCAAGATTTAGGCTGGTACAAAACTCAGGCGCACGTACACGATACTACTGAAGTACGAAAAGGAAAAGGTAGATTAACGCAAACAAGTTGAACATTTTTTGTGCAGTCTTCTATGAGCTGGTTCCGGCATAATTGCTCTGCATCTTCTACTTTCCACGATGGAACGATCAAAACCTACAATTTTGAGCGAAGGGGGTATTTGGTTGGTGGAGTGATGCTAACTCATTCGACATCAGTGCACTGATCCTAATTAATTAGGCATCAATTAATTTTCTTTCACCATGAAAAAATTTGAGGGCTGCAGCATCAGTTCTTGATACGTTTAGTCAAACACGTGGTAAATTTGATAATTTGTATCGTACATATATAGATGTTACTAGGAATATTTTGTGTCATCCGATATTACTTTTAATATTTCTATAATAAAATAGATGTTATTAGAGAAATGGTAATGTTTTAAATTAAACCAGAGGGTATATCGTGTCAGTCTTATTGCTAATTTTCTTCATAGTCCAGGTACTTGATTTTTCCTTATTCGAACCACATCCTGCCTATGTTTTGCTTGAGTCTATCCATGTAATGTTGAGTTTCGATTTTGCCTTGTCCTTTATCCTATCTCTACTTTCTAGGTATTATCGACACCTTAATAACCCTTCTGTGATATGACAAGTATTTTTTTCTCAACTTCAACACGATGCAATGCAAGGTGCTTTTGCGAACGTTGCGTCGCATGTACTCCGTACCCAGAAGGAAAAGAAACCAAGTCCTTGTTTAGGCCTTGTTTAGTTGGGGAATTTGGGAGGTGCCAAATTACTGTTACAGCACTGTAGTACACTGTAGCGTTTCGTTTGCATTTGTGAATTATTGTCCAAATATTGACTAATTAGGCTCAAAAGATTCGTCTCGCAAAGTACAACAAAACTGTGCAATTAGTTTTTAATTTCATCTACATTTAGTACTCCATGCATGTACCGCAAGTTTGATGTGATGGGGAATCTTCTTTTTGCATAGTGTCAAAGTTGGGAGTTGGGAGTAACTAAACATGACCTTACTCCCTCCAAACTCC
>NC_028453.1:39046807-39075577 GCF_000263155.2 Setaria italica | reverse complement strand
ATCAACTTACGGTACATGCATGAAGTACTAAATGTAGATGAAATCAAAAACTAATTGCACAGTTTTGTTGTACTTTGCGAGACGAATTTTTTGAGCCTAATTAGTCAATATTTGGACAATAATTTACAAATACAAATGAAATGCTACAGTGTCGCATTTATGATAAAATGTCAATTTTGCAACTCCCAACTTAGAAAGTAAACAAGGTCAAAGTCGCAGCACGCCCATGCAATAATCTCGCCTCGTCGTCTGAAAAGCCGGAGGTGTGTCCCCCTCCGGGCCCCACCCGCCGCGTCACCGTCCACCGTTCCGTCCCCTGGCGCCGCAGGCGCGGCCACCCACGCTTCCTGTGTGGTGGGCCCACACGTCCGTCCACCGTCCCGTGCCCCGTGGCGGCGTCGGCCCATGCCGACATCTGGCACACCCGTCCGGGCCCACTTAAAACCAGGCCCCGGTCCTGGGCCCCGTTCGTTCGTCTGGGATTTCTACAGCCCAAAAAGGAATAGGGCCCGAACTCTTCTCCTTCTGCTGCTGGCTGGGGTTTCGGCCCATTTCGAGCTCTCGACAGATGGCGAGCAAGCGACCGATCCGCTGACCGTGAGTCCGTCCGTGACCGAGGGAGCGCGCGCGGGTAGAGGCGCAGGCGGGCAGCGCAGCCCCCCGCGCCGCCGCGTTCGAGAAACAGCAGCCGGGGTACGATGCCTGCGGCCGCCTACGGCTGGCGGTCGCGAGGCGTCCGCGGCCGCAGCCCGCGGCTTCCTGGAGGCTGACGTCTTGCCCTCCCAGGATCCCACTGGATTTTGTGAGAGTTGATGAAGCGCGCGCGCGCGCGCCTGCGGCTGCGGGTGAATCCTCCGCGGGTGCTTCGGCATTGATTAGGTTTGGGCTGCAACCTTGTGTCCGCGCCTCAATTGATGCGGCATTGTAGTTGTTTGGCGGATTCGATGATACTCCAGCATTACATTTTTTTTCCCAATCCGTGTGCCGGGGTTTTGTTGGTAGAAAACCAAAACCTAGCATTTCAGTCTGTTCTGTTTTGGTGCCCCAGGCTTTCCAGAGGCCGGGATTCCGGAATGCAGGCCATAGGGAACCAGCTGTGAAATTTTGAAAAAAAATTAAATCACTGGACTATAGATGAAACAAAACAAACACATTTTCCTTAAATTAATTCAAGTAGAACATTGCTAAATTCTTGTCAAAATCAGGCTGGATAGTGCAGATTATCTATGGTGGTTTGGGTGAATACCGCTTGAGGATTACTTCCTGTTGTTTTGTAGAGCTGTAAGCACCGAAGTTTGAAACAACTAAGATGGAATAAATGTGATGCGGCATTTTGGATTCAGAGGCATGGTGCAGTGCATTTTCGTATTTTAGGGGACTACTACATGATAGTAATGCCATGGAATCCTTCTGGCTTCATTTAATGAGATTAGTTCTTGGCCGTGGGACCATTCCAAAAGGCAGTTACTATGGAAATTACTACCATCACAGTTCACTGCTCAGAGACCACAGTCCTTCCAGAACTGTCCTCATACTTAGCACGTCAAATTTGACACTACAAATCAAAACAGCAGAGAAAGAAATTGAGGTTTGCATGTATATTTCAGTCAATTTTAATCAACTTCCAATGTAGAATTATTTTTTTCTTGAAACTATTACTTCAAACCTCAAAGGGTGCAAAGCTGTGGTAACAACATGGTTTTACTCTTTTCCATAGAAAATTCAATAAATATAGTGTCGAGATTCTGATGTATTGCATCATCATATCTCTTGTACATGAGAACTTTTATGTGCATGAGTCCAAGTCAACTTGCAGTCCAAATGAGTCGATCTTACACTTCTTAATTTCTTGTCTTTTTCTAAATTGATAATATATGTGATGCCTATATATCATGCATTGTGAAGGTCTCACTCTAAAATGATGATAGTACATCCTTAGCAAAGAGTGGGATCTCTCTTTGCTTCTCAAGGTGGAACACCACCCTGTGATGGGAAACCTTTCAGTTCTGCTTCTGGATGATAACCCAACTTCCTTGCGGATCATCTCAAACATGCTTGTGGAGTCTGGTTTTAAAGGTGCTTTCCAATTTTGAAGCATTCTATTTACGAATTCCTTTTATTTTCCTTTGTTTCCGCTTCGATTAAAAAAGGGAGTGTGTTCTAGAGGAAAAAAAGAAAGGCAGGCGGCGCACAGTTTGGATTTGCTGCGGTTGTTGAGTTTCTGCAACAGCTATATGACCCGTGATTGATTAGTCATTGAATAGGCTAATCATTATCCAGGACCAACGTGGACACATGAATTTTCCTTTTTCTCTCAACTTTTATAAAATAGACTACCTATTTCTTACCTAGTCAGAATGTTTGATGCAGTTGACATAACAACTGCAACAAGGCCATCTCAACTATTCATGTTCTACTCTTATACCTAGATTCTGTACCCTTTTTTCTTTTCTTCTATTCCCAGATAGATCCCTTTTAAATTGGGGATTCTTTTGTGTTTTAGTTCCTCACCCAGGAATTGGACCTGCAGGTGTTTAAGATCTTATGAATTTATTTTATCTGTCGTAAACAGTTACCCTTTTCAATAAATATAAGATTTTTAATGAAAACTGAGGAACTTGTATTTTGTAGTAATTCTTGCTTCTTACCCTGAAAAAGAATTCCAATATATGTTAGCTCTTCTCAATATCATGTTTTCTGTCTGATTCCTGAAGCTGACAGGGAAGAAATACGTTTGTCTAAATCCATTTGAAAATATTTTAAAAAGAAATTCCGCCTCTAAGGAAGACATAGAGGAGCTCAGGTCCTGAGTCCTCTGCCCTAAAAGTGCAACTACTATGTGATGTTCTCAGGGATACTGCGGAGTACAATGTTCAAGGATGTTTGGTGTCTTTCTCTGTTTGTGTGAGCTCGATTGGATTCTGATCCCCGGTTCTCAGAATTTCTGTTCCAATTTCTGAAAATTCCATATCACGCAAAACAGGTGTGCAGTATGACGTTTTAGATTCTAATTTCTGAATATTCGATTCTGTTGCATATCATAAATTTGGGTGTGCGCTATGACGTGTTAGGTTCGAAATGTCTGCATATTCTGTTTTGTCGCATATCATAAATTTGGGTGCATGGTATGGCGTTTTATGTTCCAATTTCTGAACATCCTATTTTGTCGCATTCCTTTTTGTCGCATATCATAAATTTGGGTATATACGGTATGGCGTTTTAGATTCTTGTGTTTGCTTTATCCAGAACTCCAGAACATTTATTGCTGATCAAATGTCTCCTATTCAGGGTGTATCACATGTACTAAAAGCAGGAGCAGTAAATGAATTTTGTAATTGAATTTTTTTATCCAGCTATGCTAGTTTCTGGGTCGCCCTTCCATACACTATCATAGGAGATAGGACCCAAACTGTCAATAAGCTCCCCAAGAACGTTAAAATATCGTCTGAGAATGACTCCAACAACTAGAGCACCGAGAAAAGCTTCCATTTCTTTAAAATTGATTATCAGTTCCTTCTGCTCAGTGGAATCTTATATCCATAGTTTCTTTTTTCTTTTAAGCGAATCGGCAGGGGAGTCCCCTACCTTATGTTCATAGTTTCTCTTAGGAGTCTAATTAAAGTTCACATGTTGAGCCTATTGTTCAAGTTTAGGTTCCACTAATTTAATGTATTCAATACATTGTAACATTTTTGCTCTCTAAATGTTTATAATCTTAACTGTATTGTTGCACAGTTTTCCCATTCCGAACAGTGGGGTTGGCCCTGGATTTTGTTAAAAGCAGGGATGCTATTGAGGAGGAGCTTGATTTGGTACTGGCAGAAGTTCATCTTCGCAATATAGTACCAGGCTCTTTGGCAAACTCTGAGCTGCTCCACCACATACTGAATGAACTTCAAGTCCCTCTTATTAGTAAGTTTATATTCAGAGTGTTATTTTAATAATATTTCACCAGTCCGAAACTCAATGTTATAGGAGTATTTTTCCTTGTTTACAGCAATGGGTGCTTATGATGATGAAGAGGCAATCTCCGAACATGTGGCCCTGGGAGCATGTTCCCATGTGCTGAAGCCATTGCACGCAGGAAGCTTGAACATACTGAAGCAGAAAGCCTTAGAACATAAGTTTAAAAAGGCAACACCTCAAGGGCCAATTTCTAGTAGGACCCAAAGTAGAATGGTTTCATCATTTACTAAAAGGCCCCAGGAAATGCTTGTCCTAGATAGAAACGATTTACCCAATCCTGGAAGCAATGAATTTGAAGTGCCAAAAGTTCGGAAGGCACGTGGTTCAGAGAAGCCGGGTCGAGTCAAATGGACCATTGATCTCCATGAGAAGTTCCTGGATGCTATCGAAGTTCTTGGGGACAAGAGTAAGCTCGTACCCGCACATGGCCTAAAATTTAAAATAGCCTTTTGTTTCCTTTTATTAGCTGAAAACATGATCACAGCTGTTCGGGTAACAGATGCTAAACCTGAGGGGATTCTAAAGCTCATGAATGTGAAAGGTTTGACCTCGAAGCAAATATCTAGCCATCTCCAGGTACGGTGATTAACTAATTATTTGCATCAAATGCTGCATCAGCTAAAACTTCCTTATAACTTAATTTTTCTATATTGCAACTTGCAATGGAAGTACACCAATCTGTTAGCTTCAATCTTCTCGTACGATGAAGACAAATGCACCATTTTAGGATAGTCATGATTAAGCAGCAACAAGCTGATGGCCCGTGCAGCTGTGCTGTGCTCACTTATTTTGTTTCGAATATTAAAAGATTTTCCCACCCTTCTGTTTATTGCATTTTTGCCTGTCCCGCTGCTGCGGACTTGAGCACATGTTAGGTCAAAGCATTTTGGCTGGCTATCCATTGTTAATTTTTCCCTTGCGGGAGCTAAATGCCTTTGATTATTGATTGTGGAATCCTACAACTTACCAGGCTCCATCCTCATCTGGCTGACAACAGGCCTTAACCTCTTTGGTTCTTCTTACCATCCTGGGAATACCAATACATACCACAAAATTATACTACGGGAGGTACCAATTTAGTGGTGCCTCCTATGGGCCTTAAAAACACCGGCATCCTTGATCCAATGCAGTATCGTTATGCTAATAAGTTGTAGTATCAGTTTTACCTTAAATAATATGACTTCTTAACCCTTTATTGATAATTTTCTTCTCAAATGTGATATAGAAACATCGATTGCTCCAACGGAATGCAAAGCAAGGAGGGCAGCACCAGAGGAATGCCAGCAGGAAACCAGTATCTGAGCTGATAGGATCAGCACACAATGCGGCCACTACTGAATCCATCACACCCACAGTTGATGCAGACAGCAGGGAGGTGTACCCCTCAAGGCTGTGGACACAGGTGAAGGAAGCAGCGGTTTTGAAGACTTGCATGTACACATGCGCATCTGGAATTTACCGAGGTGACAGAAAGTCTGTGTGGGATGAGTACGAAAAGGACCTGCAGAAAGATTTCTCTACGTCAAGCAGGCGTTGGCAACAGATAGGAGTGCCATTGAGCAAATGTCAGTTGCCTGTGAAGAACAATGTTGTCATAGATGCAGGTGTTTCAAGCGAAGCCCTCAAAGCTGCTGGTGAAATAGGTTATGGTGCATCCATAGAAAGCTCTGATTCAAGCAGCCTGTCAGCAGGTTTGGTTGATCAAGTTGGAGAGAACAATCGTACTAAAGCTGCTGGCATCAACGACAACGTGGGAAACATTAATCTGCTTGAAGGTATCATGACCATTGATCCGTTTGCAGATTAAGCAGCCTGTTAATACTTTGTCTTACCTTTCTTTTTCCCTATCACAACTGCTTGTGACAAAGGATTTGTTGTCGTTGAAGGTACCATGAACAAGGAGCACACTGCAGCATCGGATCCTTCTGATCTTTTTGCATTCCTACAGAGCAATAATGTGGACCTGCTAGGCCCTCCTTATGGCAGGGAAGAAGATACCCCATACTGGATGAGTCAGCCGCTGGAAGGATTGCAAAACCAGCAAAACCTTGGCCTGGAGGATCCGCTGCAGGTAGATGATGCATGGAATAAAGGTCTTGCATCGCTGAACCTGATTAACATAGATGGACCGATGACTCAAGAAGCCACCGTTCAGAATGCTCCTCAAGAAGCCACCATTCAGAATGATCCAGTCAATAACCCTGTGATGCCGATTGCCCAAGACGACGGATTATCGCTAGTCCAGCAATACCTTGGCCTGGAGGATCTGCTTCAGGTAGACAATGCATGGAACAAAGGTCTTGCATCGCCGAGCGTGGTTAACATAGATGGACCGATGGCTCAAGAAGGCACCATTCAGAATCCTCCAGCCCATAACCCTGAGAAGCCGATTGCCCAAGATGATGGATTCTCGCAAGACCAGCAAAACCTTGGCCTGGAGGATCTGCTGCAGGTAGACAATGAATGGAATAAAGGTCTTGCATCCCCGAGCGTGATTAACATAGATGGACCGATGGCTCAAGCAGGCACCATTCAGAATCCTCCAGCCCATAACCCTGTGAAGCCGACTGCCCAAGACGATGAATTCTGGAGTTGGAGTCCTCTGGGTGACTTTGACATGCTGATCTGAATCAGGATAAAGATGTGACGTTATCATGATAACAATAATATCTATCTTTAGAAATAAGAGCCCTGACAAAACCGTCATGTCAATCGGGGAGAAATTATGCTGTAATAAGTAGGTACATGTCGTATGTGTCGTTTGAAGTGCTTTAAGACAAGTGACCGTCGGAGAACTTATCAATCATTATACTGCAGTTGTTTTAGCAGCTAAAATTGAAAACCTCCCCCACCGCCTTTTTTTCCTTTACCTTTCTTTCCCGTCTTTGCCCGGTCCGCCGGTTGTAACTCCCCTATATCAATGAAATAGGCACACTCTCGTGCCCTTTCCTTTAAAAAAATAAAATAAAATTGAAAACCTCCGGTTACAAGTGGCTAAATATATGTTTTAGCAGCGGTGCGTTTTATACTTTTATTCTTGTGCAAACTAATTTTGCCAACTTAGATGCATAAAATTAGTGTAAATCATTTATAACTTTATACAGATTTTCCTGTAAAAAGAAACTTTATATAAATTCATGACAAAGTGGAGCATTTAGATGGATATATCATGATCTTCATGAATTTCACGCAGTAGTCCCCATCATTAGTTACCTGACACGTACGATGATATGCATATAACAAAATTAAGGTGGAACGGTGAGAGGGATTTCATGTTCAGATGTAACAATATGAAGATCATCGTATATACCAAAACAATATGTTATCTTTGTAACAATATGATCGACAGTTCAGCAGATTTTAGCCCATCCCACTCACGCACCGCAGCTTTTCGTGCCGGGGGCCCATCTACCTGGCCTTTTTGGAAAGTCTGGCCCATCCACTCATTCTCCTCCCCCATTGCTCAACCAATCAGACGAGACGACGCTCCGAAACCAAAGGTCTGTTCGCTTCAGCTTATTCAGCCGGCTTATGAGCCACCAAACAGTATTTTCCTCTCACAATAAATCAGCCGTTTCAGCTTTTCAGCCGGCTTATAAGCTGAAGCGAACAGGCCAAAACTGCCTCCCATCAATTCGTCAAGTCAAACCCAGGCAGTGCGGTGAGGGCGTCGCGAAATGGGCGGCGCGGCGGAGGCGAGCGCGCCGTCCGCCACGGCTTCCTCGCCTCTCCTCCTGCCCCGCGCTCCTCCGCGCCCCGAGGTGGGGGCGGAGGTGAGGCGGCAGGTGGGTCTCGCGGCGCCGCTGGTGGCCTGCAGCCTGCTGCAGTACAGCCTGCAGGTTGTCTCCGTCATGTTCGCCGGGCACCTCGGGGAGCTCTCCCTCTCCGGCGCCTCCTTCGCCAACGTCACCGGCTTCATCGTCCTGGTACGTAGCAGGCTAGCAGCCGCGCTTCTGCCAACTGCCAAAGTTCAACTCCGTGCTACTGCTTGTGCATGAAGAGCCGGGGGGGGGGGGGGGGGGGGGAGGGGATGTGAATCGGAACATGTGCATTGTAGGAGCTACATTTTAAGGATTTAATAACCAAAATTAGTACGATTTCTATGAATAGTGTGCCATTAACCAAATTGGTTTCTCACATGCTTCATAATTGTACTAACTACTTAACTATTAAGCAGTGATGAGTAACAGGCTAACTACAATGTACTTTGTGCACTGATGCCTACTGCAGTACAGTTAAATTTAATGAAATTTGTGCCCCTCTTTTCCATGTCAAGCTGGGTATGGGAAGCGCACTGGATACCTTTTGTGGACAATCATATGGAGCAAGGCAATATGATATGCTTGGGACACATACACAAAGGGCTATAATTGCTCTTATGATTACGGGTGTTCCTCTGGCCTTTGTTTTGGCCTTCACTGGTCAAATCCTTACCGCTCTTGGTCAAAATCCTGAAATATCATCTGAAGCTGGACTGTATGCTCAGTGGTTGATTCCTGGTCTTTTTGCATATGGCTTGCTTCAGTGCCTCACCAGATTCCTGCAGACCCAGAACATTGTCCAAGTATTGGTAGTTTTCTCTGGGCTTACATTGCTACTTCACATTATACTATGCTGGTTCCTGGTTCAAACTTTTGGCCTTGGCCATAAAGGTGCAGCTTTAGCGACCTCAATATCTTATTGGTTCAATGTGGCATTGCTAGCAATATATGTGAAAGTCTCTGAAGCTGGCAGAAGGAGCTGGCATGGATGGTCAAGGGAGGCACTAAATTTAAATGATGTCAAAGTATATCTAAGGCTAGCCATTCCATCTACTTTTATGACCTGGTAAGTGGTAAGCCTGATATGGGGAACATTGGAAATGTATGCATTTTGGTAAAGCTTTCAATTTTTACAAAGAAGTAATGTGCGGTTTACCTACTTTCTGCATGGAACTGGTTATTCGACTTGCAAGATAGCTCAGCTTGGAGTATTGGGCATTTGAGATGGTGGTTCTCCTAGCAGGATTTCTTCCAGATCCAAAACTGGAAACTTCAATTCTGTCCATCAGGTAAGTGAACCAAACTGAGAACTTACTTTTGATCCAAAGTTGCTCTGTAACACGGCTCACCACTTTACAGTTGCATGTGTTTCCATTTTCATGGCGGATTATGCTCCCAGTGCTTGATGTGAAGTAACTTTGGCTCTTTTGCAGCCTAAACACAATGTGGATGGTTTATACAATTCCAAGTGGCCTCAGCAGTGTAATAAGGTAAGAGAAGCATAAATTAGGAGTACCACTCCTTTTCATTTCTTTGTACATAATAAAAAAAACTTGCGGTTAACTAGTTTTGACCATGGCTCTTGTTGCTTTGCAGTATTAGAGTATCCAATGAATTAGGTGCTGGGAATCCACAGGCAGCACGCCTATCAGTTTATATTTCAGGAATCATGTGCCTAACTGAAGGCCTTTTTATAGCTATCGTCACAGTATCAGTGCGAGATTTGTGGGGTTATTTATACAGCAACGAAAAAAAGGTCGTGAAGTATGTATCAATGATGATGCCAATTCTTGCTACTTCTGACTTCATGGATGGAATACAATGCACGCTATCAGGTTTGGGACAAATACATGTCTAGTATACCACATTTGCGTCACATTGTATTTATGTTCCCTGTTGAGAAAATTATATGCAAATACCATAATTTGAATGTCAGTCATGTGCTAACTTTAGTTTTGTCTGATCACTTGATCTTGGACTGTTGGTGTTGGTTGGCTTGCCTCATTGCTACACCGCCTCAGCTGTTTTTAATATAAAAATGACCACAGACCGAACGTGCTCAATGATCTCAAAGAAAAAAAACATGTTTGATATGGCAAGCTACAATAGGGTTTTGCCACTTGCCCGTATGCCATGCAGGCATACAACCCAATTAGGACCAGTGCCATTACAAAACTACTGCTTTTACTGCATTGCATTATCATTAATTCTTTTACTAAAGAAGAGTGAAACAAAACAAGTACTATGTGCAAGATCAATAGTTCCTGTGCTGGCATATAGAGTATGTCATTGTTTTCTATGCCACTTTATAATCATAATAGCAGTAATTCTTTATTTAACTGATATTGTTCGACATTTTTCCATTGTCTGTTTATGGGTTTTAAGGAGCAGCTCGAGGATGTGGCTGGCAGAAATTATGCTCACTTATCAACTTGTTTGCTTATTATGTTGTCGGTCTCCCTTCAGCTATTACTTTTGCATTTGTTCTGAAAATTGGTGGTAAGGTAAGTTCAATGTTTTATGCAATTATAAGATACATTTTCGTGGATCTTCCCACTCCTAGTCTGAGACTCTGAGTTCTCTTCATGTGCCAGGGCCTTTGGTTGGGAATTATATGTGCTATGGCAGTGCAAATAGTTGCTTTGATTGTGATGATGCTTCGAACCAGTTGGGATGAAGAGGTGCAACCTTATACTTGTGATGTTACAGTCAAAGGAATGCATGCTGTCTACTCTCTGTTGATGAAATTCGGTAGCAGCTAGTTTTGAATTTTAATCTTCACAAAGTTGGCTTTGTGAGGATGCTGCCTGGTCAATGACTCTGCAAGTGGGGCAGGGTTGGGGAAGGGCGTGCAGAATTAATCTCCACAGATTGCTGGAATTTCTTCTCCATAACTACCAAATAATATCACAATTCTTCTCTCCAAAGTTACTTTCCAGAAACAAATCGGTAGCAATCATTAATCCTATTTTGATTGAGTTTGTTGAATGTACATCGCAACATGCTTCTAACACCTTAGTCCAAAATTTGCTTCATGCCTTTGCGCTCACTGGGGCAGGCCTACGCACGCATAGCACTTTACTTTTTACTGTCACATCCTCACTGGTTAACTTGGTGGTCGTACATTTTGGGTAAGAGACATTATTTACTAGTGAAATATTTACAACCAGTACTCTACTCGAGCCATCACTCAAATCAAATTGGGTATTATATAGCTTATAAGGATTATATAGCCTAAAAGGCTTCAGTTGCCTATGGGTGATGTGATGTGCTGAATCTTACTATGTTCTTTATAACAAATTTATCTTTTACCGCTTTATTTTGTTCTCTTAGGCAGAAAAGGCCCAGGCTAGAGTTCAGTGTTCAGGTGGCAGCATAACATCGGCCTGAATGTCATCAGTTGTGGTTTTACCTCCATAAAGGTAGTTGTTTTCTGTATATAGTAGTAGATAATACTTTTAAGCATTTGAGACTAATTTATGTATAATTGATAGGATGAAAACACTTCGATCGGATAACGTACTACATGGTCCACCTAGAGACATGACTAGATCGTGCTACATACTGTATATGAGTATATCACAAATTCAGATCCACATTTTATAAGAGAAACACAATACAAATTATCTTTGCAAACATATTTTTGTCAACTATTGCTCTAGTTAAAGTAGATGAAACTAGACAAATAGAAACAAAAAATGAAGTCATAAAAGCAAACTTTCGGTGCTACTAGCCTTTTATTTATTTATCTCTCCCTCCCTCCCTCTGAACCACAATCAGTTGAAGAAAAACAGCACTAATCATTAAATTACTATTATAATGCATTATCTACCTAACCGGTTGTCTTTTCCTTGGGGTTACTTAGCTAGTGTAGCTTCGATCTTAAAGAAAGCATTCAAGCATCTGATGTTACATTCCATCATGCTCTAGTTGTTGACACGGCTCTCTCGGTTATACAAATATAAAATGAAAAGGAGCAAGATTCAGGCAAAACAGAGAAGGTGCAATAATATGTCCACCTTCTTTAAGAGTTTTATTGTGGACTATTTTCGAATAAAATTACTTAATGATATTAAGGTGACATTTTCATGTTTCATGCGTTGTACCAAACCCAAAAGAAAAGGCGTGTTGTCTGACTAAACGATTTTGATGAAAATTCTGAAACTTCACTATATTTAAGCGATAATGATGTAGCATAAGTACTAGTATAAAGTACTTGACTACGTATTCTTTGGTATCATTTATCACACATGTTCCTCTCCCTGCTGGGACAGAAGTATTACGCATGTAAAAGCAGTATCTGAGTCAGAGCTTAGAATGCATAGTATCATTGGTCATTGCCAACCTTGGACTAGCATACATTAAGCATACAGGACCAAAAATACATTAATCATAACAACATGCACGGACTAACTGCCCTAATTGATGGCATCCAAAAGCTACATTTGCTCTACTGCTTAGGTCTCAGTGTCATAACAAAATTAGTCAAATGGGTGAACCGAACAAAAGCAGAGACAAAGATGTCTGACCGAGAGAAAGCTGCATCTTAGTGGAGTGGCATTTTCAATGACCACTCATTCCCTGTTGAACAGTGGCATTCATCCTTCAGAGGATTGAGCAAGCAGACGGCCATGATTATGTGATATCTTATCCCCCCCTGGTCCACAGTGATCCATTCTAACTGAGAATTTCAGATGCAAGTTGTAGTGAAATAATGAAATTCCAGCCTTTTCAGATGCATCTGAAATTAGAGCATAAATTCTAGCTTAAATCAACTAATTACTACGGTTAGCTCGTTTTTTTATTCTTGAATATATAGCTGGCAAGAATTGTTTCTCCTGCACGTACATATGCTTCTCTTGGTCCATGGCAGCAGGTCCAAGCTTCACGCCTGGATCTGGCAGGACTGAGCTATCAGCCTAAAAGTAGGAGTACTTGGCTTACATGTGATGGTCTTGGAGTACGTTTCTTTCTGGTTTCTGCAGCCTCGATGATGGCACCGTGAAAGGCGAGGAGGCAACAGAAATTTGGTAGCTCCGAGGAGTGGAGGTTGTCGTGGAAGCTGAGCTGTTTCCAAATCTGAAATCTCAATACTCCACCTGCTCACCGTGTGGGTTAATCGATTCTCATCAGAAAGAGATCTTTGCTGACAATGATGGCGCGAAAGGACGGAGAGATCAGAGGAAGTTCAGGAGTTCAGGGGTTCTCCGGGATGCTTCAGGATGGATGCTATGGTCGGTTGCGTGGGCGTTTTCCACAGCTGAATCGATGCCATCTAATGCTCACGTTTGATGGATTTTAATCTGTGGTTGGCTCGGAGAGAAAGGAGAAGTGACTCCGTTAGGTTGGTCTGATGTCCTGTCAGAGGGCCCCTTCTTTTTCGTGTGGAAAACAGTTCAGCGACCACTTCACCTTGCTGGGATCGTTCATGGCTTGTTTAAGACTTTTTCCGTGGCGCGTGATAGGGCAATAGGCTATAGGGGTCGGTCATGTTTAGCAGGTTTTACTTGCTGAAAACTGGGCTCCTCGGAGTAGCAGAGGAAGACGGGAGTTGGTGCTTTAAGATAACAACAGTGTGTGTTGGCGAGAGCTTTAAGCATCATACATGCTGCTTTAAGATAAAGTGTGAAGGCCTCCTCCTAAACAAGTCCTAAGTGAATGCCTGTCCCAAGCCTCATATGATGAGGCCAGATTGGCACATTTCTGCTTGGGTTTGCACAGGGGCCTTCTAGGGAATCTTGAATGAAAATTGTTGATGGCAAAAGTCATGATCACATCACACCCTAATATATGATGGGCTATGGACAAATAATTTACCTTTCTCTTGCCTTGGCATTTATCGAAAAATCAATCAATTTACAGTGTTTTTGTGTGTGTAAATTAACCTTAGAAAACACCTCTCGTCTACGACACGACCTTGCTTTGTTTCCTCTCCTCCTTTGCCAAAAGAAAAAAAAACAATGAAAGAAATGAATCTTTGCCACAAGAGGGAGAAGAAGAAGAAGAGAGAACAAGTAAAACAAAAAAAAAACCAAAAAAAGAGTTTCAAGACATGGTGTGAGCCTATCTACCACTTGCATACTCGCAGTCGCCGGCTGCAGCAGCTCCCAACCCAATCTGAAGGTTGAAGAAGGAGGCACATCCATCAGGTCAGGGGTCATGGCGTTGGCAAGAGCTCTCGCGCCTGCTCCAGCGTCTTGACGAACCTGGTGAGGTTGAGCCTGACGTTCTGCTTGTCGAGGTAGACCGTCTTGATGGCGTCCCACCCCTTCTTGTGCACGTCGTATGGGTGCTTCAGGTAGAAATGGTCCTCCGGGTACAGGTCCCTCAGCGAGCTCTCCTCCAGCGACACGTTGTACTCCATGTAGTTCACGTCCATGTCCCTGGCCGGGTCCTTGAAGGTCACCCTGGTGAGCCACTCCAGGCCCCCGAACGGCACCACCTGGATGAGCACGGCGCGGCTCGGCAGGAACACCATGTTGGTTAGCCCGGCGCCGTGCACCCCCATCATCACGTCCGCCGAGTTCACCAGCCTCGCGAAGTTGGGCATGTCCGTGTGGTTGTCCGGCTCGGCGATGCGCACGTCGAACCTCGCCGCCGCCGCCGCGTGCGCCATGGCGCGCTCGTTCAGGAACCGCCGCGAGCTCTTGCGGGAGATGATGAGGAGCCGCGGTCGGGTCCTCCGCGGCGCCCCCGACCGCGACGCCACAGCGCGCTCCAGCCGGAACGCGCGGCGGAGGAGGCGCTTGAAGTCAGCGACGGTGACGCCCCCCGGGGAGCGCGAGGGGTCGATGCCCATGGCGCGGTGGAACGTGGCGCCGATGACGATCCGCGGGAAGCAGTGGACCTCCCTGTCGTTGTCGACGTCGATGACCTCGTACTTGGAGAGCTGCCGGAACAGCGGCGTGAACTTGTCGTTCCACCAGTCCTTCATCCCGCTGAGCAGGAACTGGACCTCGCCGCCGAAGTGGTTCGTGCTGGTGAACAGAGGGACCAGCACGTCGGTGTAGTCGTGGTAGAGGTTCCCCGCGAACCCGCCGTTGGAGAAGAGGAACGCCGGGGCGGTGTGGTTCCGGGTGCAGAGCGGCGGCACGGCGGTGTCGTTGGCGCCGCCGAAGGGGACCAGCGTGTACTCGCGGACGTCGTCCATGGCGACGGGGTCGTGCAGGCGCGCGTACGGCTTGGTCCGCCACTCCCGGTCCAGCGGGCTGATGTAGATCTTGGAGTGGTTGCCGTCGACGCGGATGTCGCCCACCGCCGCGCACCGCTCCGACCGCTTGCTCGTGTTGTAGCACGTCGGGCGGGACGGGTCGAAGTCCTCTTCCCCGATCGGGCCGGACAACTTGTACCGCGTGCTGTCGTAGTCCTCGTCCACCTCCACCACCTCCAGCTCCTCCGCCGCCTTGGCTGCACGCAGGAGACATGGATTGGTTGGTGAGATCAGCTTCAATTCAGGCATCCAGCCATGGATTGCTCGATCGCTGATGGCAGAAGGGCTGTGGAAGCAAAGAGAGGAAGAGAGGAAAGCAGAGGAGGGGAGACGTACGGAAGGGGTTGGAGCAGTATCGGGCCTTGATGTAGGTGAGGACGCAGAGGGAGACGAGCATGGTGACGACCATGGCGGCGTTGCCCATCCGGCGCGGCTCCTGCCGGCCCCGAGGCTGCTTCATCATCGCCACCCCGCCGCCGTGTCCTCTGGATCTGGAGCGAGCTTGCAGGCGAGGCGGGGCACGCGAGCTAGCAGCTAGCGGGCGCGGCAGCAGTAGCCGAGGGTATTAAAGGCGGGCGGGGGCGTCGATGGCGACCCCGCGGCGGGCAAAGCAACCACAGAGGAAGAAGTTGGTGGTGGTGGCCTCGCGTGGTGGTGGGTGGGTGGCGCTCGATCCCGATCGCTCGCTCGACGGCTCGAGGCGATGGGTCCCGGTCGGGGCAGGCGAGGCAACCACTACGGCAGCTACAGCCGACGGGACGACGGGCCCGGCGGCAAGTGAAGGTGCGCCGCCCGCGCGCGCAAGGCTGGCCCCAGCGTACCAACCCACCCCGGCACCCGCCCGTCGTGTCCGTCCGTCGCCGCGCGACACGGCCGGGCCCCGCGCGCCGGTGCGGCTGCCGGCATCGTCGCCATCGACCAATGGTGAGGTAAAGCCGCGGCGGGATCGACCACGATTTGCCGTGCGCGTGCCGAGGATTACCCTTCTCCTCGGCCGAGCTAGCTGCAGGGTGTGTGTGTGAGTGACACCGTGGTCATTGGGTTCGTTAACGCCGCGTGCAGGGAAATGGCAGGGCCGTGTCGGCTACAGCTGCTGGTCGTTGGAACCAAACCAAACAAATGGGTTTACACTAGGCTCTTGTTTACTTCCCTCCAAACTCCCAACTTTAACACTATGCAAAAAGAAGATTCTCCATCACATCAAACTTGCGGTACATGCATGGAGTAATAAATGTAGACGAAATCAAAAACTAATTGCACAGTTTTGTTGTACTTTGCGAGACGAATCTTTTGAGCCTAATTAGTCAATATTTGGACAATAATTCACAAATACAAACGAAACGCTATAGTATCGCATTTATGACAAAATACCAATTTGGCACCTCCCAACTTGGGAAGTAAACAAAGGCTAGCTTTGGGAGCAACACTAACGCTGCCGGAATCTGGTGCCGGCCGCCTGGCCGCCGTCGGTGGCGATCAGAGCCGTTTGGAGGGACATGCCTTCGCACAGCAGCTTCTGGTTGACTGCACGTTTGGCAGGTGGCGAGAGTGTGTCCGTGTGCACGTACTGCACCCGCACGTGCTTGCGTTGCCAGCGCGGTAGCTTGCGAATGCAGTGATCCAACAACGGAAGCAGAGGTGAGCAGGTACCGGCTACCGGGTGATGCTTGTCCCTTCTCCAATCTTGACGAGCACAGGCACAGTGGAAAGGGGTCGGGAGGGCGAAAGGAACTGCAAAGGGGTTTTCCTCGCTCGTTTATCCACTACAGTTGCTGTGTCGTTCTCCATCTCGGGAGTACCAGGCGTACGCGCTCAGTTGACACCAACGGTGCGTGCTTCGTGAAATCTTGTCCTCTGCAAGACTGCAACGACTGGACCTTCTGTCAATCTCACCAATCGTCCGACCACGACGCAAAAAATCAAATGGTTTTTCATTGTAGTTATTATATGATACAAAATATAGCCAGTTGCATATTTGATCTCCTAGACTTAGCTTCGGGTACAAAAGAGAAAATACAGATAGAGTAGCACTACTTTCGTTTATAAAAGTGACTTCAGCTGAAGCTGCTGCTGCCGCTGCCGCTGCTGTAGTGCTGTACCATCCCAGAGCTACGGATCCGTATGGTCGTATGGGGAAGTTGGAGCCCAGCAGAGAGAGACAGCGCAGATCTCTGCTACGAGGAAGGGCCAGTTTGGCAGGGCTCCGGTTCATCTGAAAACGGCTCCGGCTCTGGCTCCTCTGGTGGAGTGACTTCTCCGGCTCTGGCTACTCCTTTTGGAAAACCGTTTGACAAAATGACTCTTCCGTGTAGTTTAAATTGGTTGGATAAGGTGAAATACCCATAATACCCTTTCCTTTTCTTTTTTTCTTTTCTTCCCTCTTTCTTTTCTCACCCTTCACTATCCTTTTCTCTTTCTTCGTTATCCGCCTCCCACCGCCGGCACACCCCCGGCCCCCGCCGGCCACCTCCCGGTGTCCCGCCGTCGCCTCCTGGCCGTTTCCGCCCCCGCCTCCCGGCCGTGTCCACCGCCGCCTCCCAACCGTCTCCGCCCCCACCTCCCGCCGCCGCCTCCTAGCGGTCTCCGACTCCCACCGCCTCCCACCCCCGTTAGCCCGCCCCCACCTCCCATTGTCCCTGTCGGCCGCCTCATCCTCCCTCCAATCCGCCGATCCATCCCAACCCCATCTGCTCCGCCGCTGCTGGTGCCCACAGCGCGCTCCGCTGTCGTCGCTGCTCCTCGCCATCGTGCGCCACCGCTGGTGCTGGTTCGAGGCAAGGCGCACGCAAGGAGGGGAGCGAGATGCGGAGATGGGGCGAGTGCGACAGAGGGAGGTGCAAGCACATGTGACGGACGGGAGCCGCACGCGCTTGTGGGGTGGCAATTTTGACGTAATTTTGGCCAACTCGAGGGGCACTTACGTAACGATTGTGCTAGGCGTGCGGGATGGAGCCGACGGAGCCAACGCCTCCTGTGTGTAAAAAGGGCTCCGGCTCTGCCTGGCTTCTCCCGAGGAGCTCTTCTCTTTTTCTTCCTTTGGCTTGGCTCCACCAAAAACAGCTCCGGGAGCCGTTTTTGGAGCTCTACCAAAGGAGCCCGAAGTAGGAGATCGAAGAGGCGTCGCTTTCACGTGTTCGCTGGAAGGCAAGAAACATGCTTGCGTTGGTGGCTTTATACAAACAACTCTGATCCGAAGTGGATAAATGGACCATCCGATCCGGCCACTGCGCTCTGCCGGAGAGCAAATAGGATGTGTTGCTTCCGGCGCAAACCAAGTTCCTGCCCCTCTCCCTGCTGCATCTTCGCACAATGTGTGTGGTCGCTACTGGATTAAAGCAACAGCAACGAACGCCGATCGCTTCAGGCACCGGCGAAACACGTACAGGTATCGCCGGATGTGGAATTGCAAGAACATTAGGTACCGTATGGTATGCCTGCCGACAGAATGCATGCTCACGAGAGGTCCTGCTCATCATCATCGCACTGCGTGGGGGCTAGGCTACGCTACAGTGCTACCCAAACGGCCAAACACACACAAGAGGCTCAAGCTCTGTGCATGCAGGACCAGTGCGTGTCACCGATCCGGCTGCTCCGACCAAATTCATGAGTTCATGCCAATGGCCATGGTCGGAGAAGGAAGTTGGCCGATCAAAAGGGGAAGACCAGCTGTCTGATTCCTGTGTGTGACCGCTCAACATTTTGTGTGCTTGGACTACTGAATGAAGCGGCTGCCGAACAAATATAATTTAGACCGGAGGAGGAGGAGGGTCCACGCCGGCTTACTTTGAAAACCTAACCTACCCGGACCTCCATCATCATGGCCTAACCAAGGAAGAAATGATGGGCGTAAGTCGTCAGATATCGATCGACAGCGTGTCATCAGCTATCTGAATTTTCTACGTACGTATGGGCCTCCTCCTTTGCATCATCTGTGGGCCTAGTGCTTTCGGCCTTTTTCTTTCCTGCAACTTCTTTTACGACGAGATGGTCCTGATGCATCTTCTTAAATAAAAAAAAAAGATGGTGCTAATACCCCAAAAAAAATTCTGAAAGAAGTACCCATAAACCCATAAAAAAAAGAAAAGAAAGAAGTACCCATAAATAAAAACTCTAAAAGAAGTACTCAAAAAATTATGCTAGAGCACAATGAGTATTTTGTCGTTTTGCAGGGAAGTACAGAATGTGCTTGGCCTGCTTTTCTATAGCAAGTAGTTCCGGTTGGAGGGAGTCATATGTCTCGAATATTCAATCGGGACTAATCTTTCATAACTAAAGGTCCCCCTCTTAGTCTTGAGTCACTCACCCGAGACTAAAGACCCTCTTTAGCCCCCATTAGTAATACCAACCGGGACTAAAGGGGCTGCCATGCAGGTGCATGCACATGACCCCTTTAGTCCCGGTTGGTATTACCTTTTTTCTTTTACCCTGAATTCTTTTCCATATTAATACTAATTGTTGCTTCATACACAAACCTATACGTGTACATCCTTAGCACACGTATATGCTCGTATTGTATGCATGTCGTATATATATTTCATGATAAACTACTATATATACAATTCTTAGTATATTATATACATCAAACTAGTATTAATACAAATATTATATATGCAATAATTTGTCCTCTAGGATCCTCCTGGCGTGGTGTTGCTCGGTGCGGCTACTGAATGTCCATTGCAATAAAATTCTCCTTTAGGATCTATCACCTCGTCCACCAGAAATCCTATGAGTCCTTGGATTGCCAAAAGCCTTTCCTTCTCCAAGAGTTCTTCACGAATCCGCCACTTCTGTAATTTG
Source organism: Setaria italica (assembly GCF_000263155.2). Classification (NCBI taxonomy): domain Eukaryota; kingdom Viridiplantae; phylum Streptophyta; class Magnoliopsida; order Poales; family Poaceae; genus Setaria; species Setaria italica. The sequence continues at coordinate 39,055,843 of NC_028453.1, read as the reverse complement.
GAAATATACGAATGTTACACCAACAATTAAATAAAAGGAGCTAGAAAATAATTAATAATTAATAGGTTTATTTTACATACAGTTATATCGTCCGATAGCCCCTTGTCCCTCACGAAATGGTGTATGTGCTCACAGACATAGTATCCACATGAATTATTCTCTTGTTCCTGTCTCAAGCACTTTAGTGGAAAAAACAAATTATGAAATATTTGTGTTATAGAATGTACAAAATGTGCAAACTTTATACATACTGAAAAAGTTGTACTGAATGTAAGTCTTTATTTGAATTCACCACGATGAGTCTAACGGAATCGCTTCCATGCGGTGCGAATTAAAATAATGAATGATACACTATTAGGTGAAAATTTAGGAAATAAACTTTTGCATAGAGATAAAGATTCAGAATTATTACAAGTTAAGCATGTCTTGAATGTCTTGGTACTCGTCCTTTGATTTCCTCAATGAATCAAACACAATAACATTGCTTTTATCAATCATAATTATAAGGATAATCTAGTGGAAACTGCGTACATAAATGTTCATATTATAACTAACTAACATTAATTAGGTAAGAAAAGGAAAACGAAAATAGACGGTACCCACACTTACTTAAAGTTGTAAGGCAGTAGTATGTATTGCTTGTAATTTTGTTGCTCTAAGAAATTGTATATTTGGTCCAATGTATCCTTTGGGTGATCATGTATCTACTGTTGGTTAACAAGCGCTGGGTTCATGAAGCCAACGTTGAAGTATGATTCTCGACGGCACCTCTAAATTTGCATCCTACATAAAATGAAAGACAAAGTTAGTGGGGGCAACACACACAAAATAATGATCTGAGCTAAAATTAACATATAATAAACACACACTTATAGAACCCAGATGCTAATAAGAGAGACATCAAAGGTATCTTGATGGTACACTTCATAAATATCCTTGAATTCCAACCACAGCAATTTCTCACCTTCACCGCAAAAATCAGTCGGTTTAACAAGATGAGCGAACATGATCCAGTGATTGGCCACCTGCTCCATGTACCACTGATGGAATTCATACATATTAATTATGAGCTTCCATACCAATTCAGGCCTGACTAGAGACTTGCCTAACTCAAAGGGCCATTTAGGTACAGTCTTTTCTAGAGGTACCGGTTCGGCTTGCCTTGGAACTTCATAAAGTGGTAAACCTTTTCTCTTCCATAAATTGAATGACCTTGATTTGTTGTTCTAAAGACAAAGCTGCTATAGCTTGAGCGCCTTTATCTGCTAGCAGATTTTGCTCCCCAAGCTGGGGGACAGTACGACCGGACGGCGACTCTCCTTGATTTTTCTTCTACCAAGACTTAAGTAACGAGTGATTGTAGTTAGTAGTTTCACCTTAGTTTCTTTTTGCATGCCAATAAAAAACTTTAATTTTTCTAGATCTACTGGCGCTGCTCCAGCGCTTTCGCTTTTCTTTTCTCAGTGCATGTTTTGAAGAACTCCCTCACCCGTGCTTGCGATACTACCTTGCATTCCTCATGAGTCATATCACCTGCTAGCTTCTTAATAGATTTAGACTTCTTTGGTTTCTTCCTCGGTTCTTTCACCTTTGGCTGCCTTGGCTTGGAAGGCGGCAGTCATGACTTCTTGAGAGGTGTTGCAGGTGGTTCCTTGCTCACACCAGACTTTAGTCCCGGTGCTGCAAATGGTGATCTAGGAGGGGTGTTTTGGTCATCGTCGCTCCCGCCTGCAGGATTCAATGGTCCTGGAGATGGTGATCGAGCAGGATGCGACGGTCCCGGTGGTGACAACGGTCTTGGAGGTGGATGTGCTAGAAATGACGGTCTTGAGTTCTGAGGAGATGGTATGCATTTTCTCAGTATGAAAAGAATTAGCCTTCGACAAATGTTCATAGCAATCAAGATTAACATGGTATGCATGTTTTATTATGATTACATTAATTTCTGTTTGCTGAAGTAAATAAGTAGATAAAGATAAGAAATGCATAGGAGCAACTAGAATATATATTTGTGACTGTAAATATTGCCATTATGCACGCAGCATATGTTTTTGTTGAACCATGACTAATACTTCAAGAGTAGAATCCCCTGTTTTATGAAATTAGTTCCTGACTATGCTGATTTTTAATATTTAAGGTACATCATGATAGAGACGCAGAGATTATGATGGAATACAAATACTACCTGGGAAGATACACTTAAAAGCCAATATTCTCAAGCTTGAGATGACAATTGCAAAGTTTTTCAGTGACCATATATTTGGGATGCCACCACATTTGCAGTTTGTAATTTTAATAGTTTTATATGCTATGCTGTGTGTATGAACTATCAATCTGTTGAAAACTTTACTGATTTAAATTACTGTGATGCAGCTCTTTTGTGCAAAATTGCTGGCAATCCGGCCCCTACCGCTGGGTTAGGTAGTATATCTTCAGACCTTGTTTGACTTCCTTATCAGATAAGGGGGTATATGATGGCGACGGTGATAATTGCTGGTGGATATCACCGATGCTTCACCTGTATGCAAGTTGATGTCGACTCGATGCTGCATTTACATCGTGTTTGGTTTGAAGGGCCACTCTGTCAAATTAGATGATTCTGGATCAGACCACAACACAAACCAAACAGGCTGCTAATGTGTTCGATGCAATGCCTCAAAGAAATGAGGTATCTTTGTATGCCTTGGTTGAGGTGAGGCCTGCAGGTGCTACAAAAATTAATTTCAAGTTCTCAATCAAGATGTTTGCCAATATTTGTGCTTAAATATGAAACCCGATAAAGTGGCATGGCTGAGCAATTAAATCCTTCATGCTTGTACGCCAGGTTGGAGATGACAACTAGCTGCCAAGATGCTGCAGTTTACATGTCTCTGATGTATATGGGCACTTGGAAAGTTGGAATGCTCTTCCCCTTTTACGTTTTTGTCCCCAAGTCCTACATCAGGAAGGGTGTACATGGATCGGTGCATAATATGGCTCATGCCATAGAGAATTGCACATTGCTTAACTATTGTCCCCAGTAGCTAAATATTATAATTCAATCACAATTAATATGCTTTGCTTTCAGTAAGTTAAAAAATTTTCCAAAGGAAATATCTTACAGTTTTTAAATGCCAAAAAAGTCCTATACCATTCTGTACAGTTTTTAGATTAATCGATCTGAGTGTCTGACCGAACGGGGACGTGAAATCTGTACATTGGCCCCACCTTTCGTCCTTGCTAACGGGCCGAGCATCTTCGCTTGGCATGGGCCTCTGCCAGACTCCTTCCACATGTACGTGGGCCGGTGGGCTCCTGGCTTCTCTGCTGCTTGGAGTTTTAGGCCCAGTTTGGTGGATTGCGCATTCTATCTAGTCCGGTTCAGACATGCAGCCGAGCTGAAGCCTGAAGGTTGAGGCGTTTGCTTTGGGAGAGAGAATAAGGGTGGGTTTGGATCGAGGGATAAGTGGGATGGGATAGGATCATCCGCTTTTTCAAGATGAGATGATCCCATCCTAATTTCGTTGTTTGGTTGGAGAAACGAGAACAAATGAAATAAACGGTGTTTGTATTCCGTTAGCCGCGGGCCCAACCTCAGAGCAGGACCTCATCCCCTTCCTCGGCTCGTCGCCGCGCGGCCACACGGCCTTGCTCCTGTCGTGCCAGAGCCATGGCCCTGCACTGCAGCAGCCCTGCCTTGAAAACTGTGGCCCGATGTTGCCCCGACCTTGCTCCACCGCCACCCTATCCCCGCACTGCCCTAGGCTACTCCTCCAACGCCGCATCCCCTCACTGCCCTGGCCATGCTCCTCCGCCGCCGACCCGACCTTGCTCCGCCACCGCTGCCACCCCGGCCTTGCTCCGCCACCGCTCCATGCCCGCGTCGCTTCGGACTGCCCGCGCAAGCCACGGCCTTGCTCCACCGCCGCCCATCCCCTGCTTCTTCGCCCCAGCTAGCTCGTCGGCCAGCTGCGCACCATCCCCGGCCTGCTTTGCTGCCACTGGTGCACTATCCGCCACCTACTTGCCCCGGCCAGTGCAGCTCTAGCCCAATTTGCTCCGCTGCCTGCTCGGTCCCGGCTAGCTCCGGCCCGATTTCGGTGAAGCCAGGACGGGAGGAGACGCCGACGAGAAGCTGGAGGCCACTAGCGGCTAGCGGCGGGAGTATGGTGAGGGGCGAGGGACGGGAGGCTTGGAGTGGAGGGAGGAGACGCCGGCCAAGGTTGGAGGCTAGGAGCGGCGGGAGAAGACGCCGGTGACAGGCGGGCGCGAGGAGACGGGCGAGCGGGCATGAGGAGACGGGTGGGCGCGAGGAGACAGAGGGAAACGCCGTGCACGGGGGATGGATCCGTCTGCCAGTTTTTTAGGGACTAAGCCATCCCTCTTTTTCAAGGAATATTCCTCTTTAATGCTGTTCCGTACCACCTGTTACTTCAACCAAACATACGCAAAACTAAGAGGGACCCGTCCCATCCCGTCCCTCCATCCAAACACACCCTAAAGGATGGAGTACAAGGTGACTGACTGACGGCGGCTGACTCCGCTTGCGATGTATGCTGCCTTGTCAAGTGGCATTCCTCTTGTTTTCAAACGGAAAAGAAGTCGACCGCTAATTCACGATGAAAACAGTAATGCAAGAAGGATTTTGGAAGAGTGTCAGCGGCCGGCTTCAAGCCTCATGTTTGCATATATATTTGGTGATCCATCGATGCATGATTGTTGCTATGCGCCTATGCCGGACGTGTACCGGGAGATGGGCTACCGAAGACCGTACAGTTGCGGAGCTTCCGGATAATCCAAAGGAGGAGCACATGTAGTCCAAATTACCCTACCAAAACAGCAAGCCCTGTTCCAAACATCACCCAGAAAAAAAAACCCACAAGCACATGCAGTCCCAGGAAAAGATGACAAAGGCAACACAACTAGAGAACGGGGAGCAGCAATAGAAAAAAAAAACACAAGGTGCGTGAGCTTCAGTCGATACAAGTCAGTGCAACGGGTACCTGCTAAACTTTAGCACCTATCACATCAAATGTTTGAATACTAATTAGGAGTATTAAGTATAGTCTAATTACAAAACTACTTGCACAGATGGAGTCTAATTTGCGAGATGAATCTATTAAGCCTAATTAGTCCATGATTTGACAATGTGGTGCTACAGTAACCATTTGCTAATGATAGATTAATTAACCTTAATAGATTCGTCTCGCGAATTAGACTCCATCTGTGCAATTAGTTTTGTAATTAACTCACGTTTAGTCCTCCTAATTAGCATCCGAACATCTGATGTGACCCTGCTAAAGTTTAGCACCTCGTATCCAAACACCCCTCAATCGTCAGAACTGCAGTCAAACTTCAAAGGAGCTTGGGATTTTTTTGGGCGGCGTGTAATTATTGTTGTTTGGGACTGTCTATATGTCACAGTGGATTTCTAACTAACGGGCACGCGCGTCAAGAGGGTTCCTAGCACTCGATTGCCGACAGCCCTTTTCGCTCCCGCGAACTTTCCATTTTCGAAAAGTTTTAATTCCCACAACATTCCGTTTTTGAAATATCACAACTTATGCGCATAACTTCGACGTATGACTTCGTACTAACAACTTTGTACGAGATAATTTTGTACTAACAACTTCGTATGAGATAATTTTTTAGCACAACTTTGATGGTACATAGACTTATATGTATAACTTCTATGTAAAATTTTTAAAGGACAACTTTTAGTTTTAGAAATTTGTAACTTATACACATGATTTATACGTACAATGTTTTCCTAACCACAACTTACGTGATGAATTTTGTAGTAAATTTATGGTTATACGCATAACATTGTGAACAACATTTGCCATAATTTTACGAGAATGTTGTTAAACAATTTATGCACATAACTTATATACAAATGATATTACTTGAAATACAAATGGTATAGAAAAAAGTGAAAAAGAAAAAAAAATGTAGTGTTAGCTTTGCGTGAAACGGAGGCTTTCCTCACTCGATTTTTGGCCATCCGATTTGCCGGTTCGAACATGCTTCTATAACTATATGCGGTTATAATTGAGCTTACGTGGTCTATAGTCTGTCGTGTCCGGTACAACAGAAAATGATTTCCCCCCATTCCGTCCAGCAACCATCCAAGTTTAGATTGGGATCGCAAAATCAGCTGGCGAGCGAAGGGAACACCCACACCGGGGGCGGCCACTTCCAGAGCAGGTCCCGCGCCGCGCCGCGCGGCGGCCGGTAGCTCCCGTCGGCGAGGTCCAGCACCCCCACGTCCGGCGCCACCTCGTGGCACCGCTCGTGCGACCACGGCCCATCGTCGGTGAAGTACACGCGGTTGCCCCTCAGCTCGCCGCCGCTGCCGCTGCAGTCCACCGGGACGCACAGCGACGCGCTCTTACCCAGGAACAGCGCGCGCCCGCCCAGGACGCAGCTGGCGCCCTCGCCGTCCACCCGCGCCCACCGGCCGCCGCCTCCCGCGCCGGCGGCTCTCCACTCGAAGAGCTCGGCGCCGGTGGTCGCGTACTCCACGTGCTCCGGCCGGGGCTCCCAGGTGTACCCCGCGTGCGCCGCGCCGCGGAGGCGGTGCACCTGGAGAAGGTGCCCCGGCGCGAGCTCCACGAGGTACCTGCGACACGCCGCCGACATGGCGCACGCGCGCGCCGAGCAGCGGCACGGCGGCGCGATCGCCGCCCGAGACGGCGCCGGCGCCGGCGTCGCGTCCATGTCCCATGCCTCGACGCGCCCCGCGGTGTCCATCGCGTAGACCACCCCGTCGGCTCCGGCCGCGCGCACGGCGTCGACCCAGCAGCGCGCGGGCGTGTCGAGCTGGGTCCATCCCGCGTCCCCTGCTCGGGCGACGGCGACACGGGACAGGGGCTGGCAGATGAGCACCAAGGCGTAGCCGCCCCATGTCTCCCCCGACGGCGAGGCCAGCCGCCGCGGCGCGGACACGACGATGGCCTTCTCGTAGACCTCGTACCGGAGCCTGTCGGGAGCGAGCGTCTCCGGCGGGATCAGCACCTCGTCGCCGCAGTCGTCGTCGGCGAAGCAGCGCCGGAGGCTGTAGCTTTCCACACAACCGTCCGCGCCGCGGGTGGCGTCGACGAACGGGAGCGTGGCGACGGACGGCAGTTGGACCTGCGCGCCGGTGACTGGGTTCAAGAGATGCAGCTCCGAGCTGGCGTCGGCGGTGATGAGCCACCCGTCGGGCGACGAGCCGACGCAGACGTGCTCGGAGACGACCGACGCCGGCTGCCGGATGGCGTAGGCCCTGCCCTCCGCCAGGCTCAGGAACCTGGCGTCGCCGCCGCCGCCACGCCGCGGGCGCCCGCGCGCGGTCGGGTTGAAGGGGAGCATGAGCCACGGCGACAACGGCGCGTTGCTTCCGGAGGCGCCGGTGGCGGCGGCCGACTGCCACGCGGTGCAGACGGCGGGGAAGCGGAGACGGTCCGGCACGGGGAGGCGGGCGAGGACGGACTCGAGGAGGTCGCGAGGGAGGTCGGCCCAGCCGTCGCCGGCGGCGGCGAGCTTGCTCATGGACATTGTTAGCGACCAGCGGCGCGCTACGGTGAGAGCAGGATCGCGTGAGGCGATTGGGTTGGGTTCTTTGTCGTCGAGATGGCACTTAAACGCCGGCGCTCCTCGCTGTTCCGTCGTGCCGTGGCCCATGGATTTTCGCCGGCGCGGGCGGAGTTGTACTGGGTCCGAATACTACCAGCGGCTCTGACTCTGACCAGGCTGGTCGGTCGGTCGGTCAGTTTGATCGTCGCCGGGATGTCCGGCGAACGGCGGGAAACGGTGTACAAAGACAGTGGGCGCTCCGGTCCCGGTCGCGTGACTTTGGCGGGCCGTCGGCTGTCCGTGAAACATTTTAGCAGGCGGGCCGCATGCCGTAGCCTATTTATGTAGGCTGTTTCGTGGCCCGGTCACGATAGCTGACCTGGGCCAAAAACCTCAGCATTCCTTCCTTCTTCTTTACCAAAACTCCCGGTTCTTCTTCTGCTGCTTTTGACACACCCAAGATTAATGGAGTCAACTATCAACAGAAATTAACACTGTAAAAACAATTAATCGAAAAAATACGAGCATCCCTTCGACATTTGCTAGCTTGGTGTTTACTATTACACATTTTTACCAGAAAAAGTATGTCCAGGTGCCAATGAGACATTATTTTGTATTATATTAAAAAGCAAAGGTACAGCAATGCATAGATACAAGGACACAAGTACTAATTAATGTCGTCGCTTGCCACTTTTTTTTAATCTAAAACACCATAGAATTCTCCGTGCCACAAGTACTAATGTACGATTACTTGAACGGCGTGCAGTAGCAAGCACAGCGAGCATTGAACGGCAGCACCAAGCAGTGAGAAGCTAAGCTGTAGCACAGCAAGCAGCGGTATAAGCAAGGGCACTGCAGATAATAATCATTCATCAAAACTAAATAATCCAAACCACCGATAATCTAGATTGCCAACCAGCACACAGCTTAATGGAGTATGTAGCTAGATAAACAAACAGGGCACAAGTACTGTCAAGACCTGTAGCACATATGTACTCAGGTCACAAACGACATGAGATGATCTGAACAACTCGAGCACTTATGCATCATTCAAACCCGTAGCCAGGGAAGTAGATTGGTAAACTAGGAATCTCTACATTTTCAGTGCCTTCGTGCAGGCTTGACTCCTCCCATCCATCTTCAACACATGTGACAGCATCCAGTGAGAAAAATCAAATATTTTTAATTAGTTCCCCTCCATTCGGGGCCTATCCGAAAGAGAATCCAGGATCTCTTGGTCCTGAATATCAGAATAGGATGAACGAACCGGCCTCCCTGGTAAATAGTTTCATACTTGATGCTTATGCCTTACCTTCCCCATAAAATTTGCTAGTAAAACTCTGGTCGCCTATTCATTTGTTATAATAAAATGGAAAAACTTTAAATGCCCCATTTTGTAACAACAGACAACTACAGCCCATGCTTGCAGGTGTAAAATTCCACCCTGCAAGTGCTGGTACGGTGCTGTGGTTCACCCATGTGTGTTGAAATGCAAATCGA
>NC_028453.1:38999713-39001520 GCF_000263155.2 Setaria italica | reverse complement strand
GTAGCTTCACTCTAGAGTTCTGCTAATAATAAATAAATCACTAGGATTTTTACTTAATTTTGAATAGCCAGGTTTCGAGCATGAATTATATCCATATTAGAACCTTTTTATATAAGATACAAATGTTTCATTGGGACCAGCACAGATGTTCTGGTAAAAGTGTGTATTAGTAAACGCCAAGCGTTGGTAGAGGTATTTTGTAATAATTATTGACCTCCATAAATCTTATGTGTACCGTGTTAAAAAATAGCAGCAGGAGGAACCTGGTGGACAGGGGGAGTTTTGATTTTTTTTTTTGAGAAAATGGTAGAGTTTTGATAAAGAAAAAGAAAAGAAAGCTGAGGGATCGATTGGCCCAGCTCAATCATCGCGACCGGGCCACGGAACAGCCCACACGAATCGACTACGGCATGCGCCCCGCCTGCTAAAATGTTGCACGGACAGCATACGGCCCGTCCCGTCCTTCCTCGGTCCTCCCCTTCCTCCTGACGCGACGATCAAACTGACCGACAGCCTTTCGATTACGGCGGCGCCGCCATCGCATCGCCTCAATCGCATCTCGCTCTCCAATTGCGTCCTCCACGCCGATGGCTTCCACGGCAACTTCTTACTCCGGAGCGCCACCACCGCCATGGCCTTCACCAGTTGGGGGACCAGCATCGAGGATATAAAAAGGAGACTTTAATCTACGAGCATTAATGATTAGCCAGCGCTTGGTAATTTGTCTGAATAGTCAAACAAGAAATATTGAGCTTGCACGCATACTTGCAGCATGTATTCGAAACATTGTAAGAAAGTCGTGTATACGAGCCATCGTCGATTTCTTTCTGCTAAACACCCGTCAGGAAAGAAAGAGAAACATTTCGAAGGGGAGGAAGAAAAACGTACTAAGCCCGTTCACCGTAATGGTAAACGTATATTTTCTATGATAAAGGATGTAAGGGTAGTCTTTGGCAATGAGTCTGGTAGCCAACTTATTCCGAACGATGAGGATGGACATGCACCCATGTGGAAGAAGAACTCTATATTTTGGGAGCCACCTTATTGGAAAGTCCTTGAGGTCCGTAATGCAATTGATGTGATGCACCTGATAAAAAATCTTTGCGTGAACATGCTTGGCTTCCAGGGTACATATGGAAAGGCAAATGATACAATTGAAGCACGTCGAGACCTGAAATGTATGAAACAATGAGATGAACTACATCTGGAAAAGAGATATGATGGACATTACTTGCATCCTGCCAGTTACACTCTCAACAAGGAAGAGAAGGAAAGCATGTTTGAGTGCTTGAATAGTATCAAGGTCCCACCAGGCTACTCTTCGAATATACAGGCAATAATAAATTTTAAAGAGAAGAAATTCATAAATCTAAAGGCCCATGACTGCCACGTAATGATGACACAATTGCTGTCTATTGCAATAGGGGTTTTCTACCAGAGAATGTGAGAATAGCAATCGTGGAGCTCAAGGAGGCAGGTTGATGTTGAGCTGGGCCGTATTAGCGCAGCTCCACCGCCTCCCTCGCGGGCCCCCAACCCGATTTCCTGCTCCGTAACTAGCATCCATGTTAGAATCACGGTGCCAATTAGCACGCACCCAGTTCAATGGGGTCAACAAGTTCATCGCATGCCAACTTTTCCAAAGAATCTAGTCTGTTGATAGCCCTATCAAACTACCTCAACCTAACAGTAGGGCCCAGAACGCAAGGACATCCCTCCCTACGCGGAAGAGAGTATGCTCAGAAACCCATAATGACAACACTGGAGCATTTTATGTCATGCGGTGGCCAAGCTTCCTCGTTACCTT